>NC_091470.1:52491055-52701055 GCF_036971445.1 Narcine bancroftii | reverse complement strand
TCACTTTCAATCAATATTTCATTTACTTACGAAGATTGAACGGGCGCACTGAGACACAACGCGCTGTTTATCAGACACATTCGACACCTCATCGTTCCATGTGACTTCAGGCGTGGGATCACTAAAGCACCTTCCATTTCAGCGCTCTTAATCAGTAACAATTTAGGACCCTTTGAAGAGTAGTCTATCATTTCCCAGAGTTTATATGTGAGGGGAAAATCATTTCTCTCATTGAACAATGAGAAAAATCTAACTTTTTAACGGATCATTCCGACTCAATTGCTCTCAACAAATCTAAGCTTTTATTTGCCCCTGCTTATTCGATCTCTTTCAATTTCCCATCACATCCGTAACAAACCTTTAAAATGAGATTACCACTCCTCCATGCACGCCCAGTAGTGTTAGACTGTTCCATCGCATCCAGATAGATAACAGAGTTCTGTTGATATATCGCTTTCTAAGAAAGTGCTTTAATGAAAATTATGTTTACCTTAAGAATGTGTAAACGGTGCTATATAGGAATACGTTTATCCCAGTTTTGTGTAAGACTTCGAATGTATTGAGATTTATTTTTCTATTGGAAAAAATAAACAGTCTGCCACCATTAAAATTGGGAGAATTTAGTAATTTAACAACTGAGTCTTTATGTTTGACCGAAACTGTTATTTTAGAGGTTTGTGAGAACCATCAACGCTGAGCACTGAATACACATTATCCCAAACAAATGTTCACCTTTGCATCTTGACTCTGGCGTTTCGAGTTTTTGTTGATGATCATTTTCCATGTGCTGGTTGTGATGCCCTAGTCAGAGACCATTGGTCATTATGAATTTTATAACTGAATATCAGCCATGGATATCGTTTAACTGGTTTCTGACATTGTGTGTTTAGCACCTTGAACACTTATCCGTTTCCCAGATGTATCCCCATTAAAGGAGTGGGGCTTGAACTACTCTTTACACATGTGTCTCTCTCTGCCAGGTTTCCTGTCCCACCTGGAGCTCTACGTATACAAAACGGTAAGAGTGCATTTGAATGGTAAATACGCCTCATTTCAACACTGCACCTACTTAACAAATATCAGAGGACAAAAACAGGCCGGCTGCGATAATTGCTAATACAATCTAATTTATTTCACGCTTACATGATCTGCTAGTAAGGTTTTGGCTTTGATGTACCCGTGACTATCTCGCTGCTACTTGTGTTTTGAAAGCTGACAATCTTGCATCATAAATATCGACATCTGCAACTGTACGGCAGGTAGATACACAGTCACGGGATGGTTACTCCCTGGAATGAGACCACTCGGCGAGCCTAGACCGGCTCTTGTGTCCCTTTCCCATAAGCGTGAAACTTCTGCCCAAACAATGCTTACCAGACCTAAACACCCGCCATGTTTATTTTGTTGATCTCATGTTAAATTGGTTCATTATGTCGCCAAATCTCCGACTCAACTCTCTCTCTCTCTCCCTCTATCGACTCCATCTCTACAATATGTTAAATGGCTTTATTGGATCTTCTTGCAAACGTCTCTGTTTCAGGGAGAACACCCCGCAATCTACCTACAAAACCAGGGAAACTCCGCTGTAGCCCTCCCCCCCCCCCCCCATCCCCATCTGTAAAATAAAATAACCTTGGGAATTATCGATTTCCTGTTATTTACCCAATATGATCCATCCCACTGTTGCCCATTTTATTCCACATCATTCAATCCCGCTGACGTGTGTTGTGTGATTTTTTTTTATTAAATGAATTTGCCAGTCTATATGTCAGATCAACTGCAATTTCCTCATCAACCCTCTCTGACACTTTATCAATTGAGTATCAAGTTCGTCGGACATTGTTCTCCCGTTAACAAGTCCATGCTGACTTTCGCTGATCGATCCACGCTTGCCTCAGTGACTGCCAGTCGCTCCCCTGGTCAATATTTCTGGATCTCTCTTCTCCATCTGGCTGGTTTGTGGTAATCGGCGTTATCCATATACCATCATGTTGGATGTGACATGAATAATGTTCCAAGTGATTGGATGATGATGACCTGAGGCTTTTGTACCACCCTCAGGAACCGCCAGGAATCCACCTGGACCCGGAGACTCTGGTAATGGTTTATTTTTATGAAGATTGGTGCCGTGCTTTTACTGAGTGCCTTAACCATGCTCTCCGCCAACATGAATAGATTTCCTCTTTGATCTCTGATCAACCCCTTCTCTTCCTTGTCCTGTTCATATACTCACAAAATAATTATGGATTCCCTTTCATGTTTGTCTTCTCACGCTTTTTTAAAAAAAATTTGCAGCTGTCATTTATTTTAAATTCTCCTCTGGAATTTTCTGTAATCAACCTGGTTCTCATGTATGTTCACAAACTGGCATCTGTCATTTGCTCATTTACATCTGCTTTTTCTACTACCATCTTTTGATTTATTCATGGCACTTTAACTTCCGTCTTCCTTCATGCCCATTTGAAAGTGTCGCTAGAAACGTCCCTGCCTTAAAGTTCGATTACTTTGGTTGTCTTCTCGGCAGCGAGTCCACTTTACCATGGCTAAATCTATATCCATCCCATTAAAACGGCTCTCCTGCTATTTTTTTTTACCTTGGTGAGGTCGTTTCCCAGGTTGACCGGGTTATGGTTGCTCGTTTCCCAGTTTGTCCCGGGTTATGGTTGCTCGTTTCCCAGGTTGTCCTGGGTTATGGTTGCTCGTTTCCCAGGTCGTCCTGGGTTATGGTTGCTCATTTCCAGGTTGTCCTGGGTTATGGTTGCTCGTTTCCCAGGTTGCCCTGGGTCATGGTTGCTCGTTTCCAGGTTGTCCTGGGTCCTGGTTGCTCATTTCCCAGGTTGTCCCAGGTTATGGTTGCTCATTTCCCAGGTTGTCCTGGGTCATGGTTGCTCGTTTCCCAGGTCGTCCTGGGTTATGGTTGCTCATTTCCAGGTTGTCCTGGGTTATGGTTGCTCGTTTCCCAGGTTGCCCTGTGTCATGGTTGCTCGTTTCCAGGTTGTCCTGGGTCCTGGTTGCTCGTTTCCCAGGTTGCCATGGGTCATGGTTGCTCGTTTCCAGGTTGTCCTGGGTCATGGTTGCTCGTTTCCAGGTTGTCCTGGGTTATGGTTGCTCATTTCCCAGGTTGTGCCGGGTTATGGTTGTTCACTTCCCAGGTTGTCCTGGGTTATGGTTACTCATTTCCCAAGTTGTCCCGGGTTATGGTTGTTCACTTCCCAGGCTGTCCTGGGTTATGGTTGCTCGTTTCCCAGGTTGTCCTGGACCATGGTTGCTCATTTCCCAGGTTGTCCTGGGTTATGGTTGCTCGTTACCCAGGTTGTCCTGGGCCATATTTGCTCATTTCCCAGGTTGTCCTGGGTTATGGTTGCTCATTTCCAGATTGTCCCGGGTTATAGTTGTTTGTTTCCCAGGTTGTCCTGGGTTATGGTTGCTCATTTCCCAGGTTGTCCTGGGTTATGGTTGCTCGTTTCCCAGTTTGTCCCAGGTTATGGTTGCTCATTTCCCAGGTTGTCCTGGGTTATGATTGCTCGTTTCCCAGGTTGTCCCGGGTTATGGTTGCTCATTTCCCAGTTTGTCCCAGGTTATGGTTGCTCATTTCCCATGTTGTCCCAGGTTATGGTTGCTCATTTCCCAGGTTGTCCTGGGTTATGATTGCTCGTTTCCCAGGTTGTCCCGGGTTATGGTTGCTCATTTCCCTGTTTGTCCCAGGTTATGGTTGCTCATTTCCCAGGTTGTCCTGGGTCATGGTTGCTCATTTCCCAGGTTGTCCTGGGTCATGGTTGCTCATTTCCCAGGTTGTCCCAGGTTATGGTTGCTCATTTCCCAGGTTGTCCTGGGTCATGGTTGCTCATTTCCCAGGTTGTCCTGGGTCATGGTTGCTCATTTCCCAGGTTGTCCCAGGTTATGGTTGCTCATTTCCCAGGTTGTCCTGGGTTATGATTGCTCGTTTCCCAGGTTGTCCCGGGTTATGGTTGCTCGTTTCCCAGTTTGTCCCAGGTTATGGTTGCTCATTTCCCAGGTTGTCCTGGGTCATGGTTGCTCGTTTCCCAGGTTGTCCCGGGTTATGGTTGCTCATTTCCCAGGTTATCCCGGGTTATGGTTGCTCATTTCCCAGGTTGTCCCCGGTTATGGTTGCTTGTTTCCCAGGTTGTCCTGGGTCATGGTTACTGGTTTCCAGGTTGTCATGGGTTATGGTTTTCCCAGGTTGTCCTGGGTTATGGTTGCTCGTTTCCCAGGTTGTCCTGGGTTATGGTTGCTCATTTCCCAGGTTATCCCGGGTTATGGTTGCTCATTTCCCAGGTTGTCCCGGGTTATGGTTGCTCGTTTCCCAGGTTGTCCCGGGTTATTGTTGCTCATTTCCCAGGGTGTCCTGGGTCATGGTTACTGGTTTCCAGGTTGTCCTGGGTTATGGTTGCTCATTTCCCAGGTTATCCCGGGTTATGGTTGCTCATTTCCCAGGTTGTCCCGGGTTATGGTTGCTCGTTTCCCAGGTTGTCCCGGGTTATTGTTGCTCATTTCCCAGGGTGTCCTGGGTCATGGTTACTGGTTTCCAGGTTGTCCTCGGTTATGGTTGCTCATTTCCCAGGTTATCCCGGGTTATGGTTGCTCATTTCCCAGGTTGTCCCGGGTTATGGTTGCTCGTTTCCCAGGTTGTCCCGGGTTATTGTTGCTCATTTCCCAGGGTGTCCTGGGTCATGGTTACTGGTTTCCAGGTTGTCATGGGTTATGGTTTTCCCAGGTTGTCCTGGGTTATGGTTGCTCGTTTCCCAGGGTGTCCTGGGTCATGGTTACTGGTTTCCAGGTTGTCATGGGTTATGGTTTTCCCAGGTTGTCCTGGGTCATGGTTGCTCATTTCCCAGGATGTCCCAGGTTATGGTTGCTCATTTCCCAGGTTGTCCTGGGTTATGATTGCTCGTTTCCCAGGTTGTCCCGGGTTATGGTTGCTCGTTTCCCAGTTTGTCCCAGGTTATGGTTGCTCATTTCCCAGGTTGTCCTGGGTCATGGTTGCTCGTTTCCCAGGTTGTCCCGGGTTATTCTTGCTCATTTCCCAGGGTGTCCTGGGTCATGGTTACTGGTTTCCAGGTTGTCATGGGTTATGGTTTTCCCAGGTTGTCCTGGGTTATGGTTGCTCATTTCCCAGGTTGTCCCGGGTTATGGTTGCTCGTTTCCCAGGTTGTCCCGGGTTATGGTTGCTCATTTCCCAGGGTGTCCTGGGTCATGGTTACTGGTTTCCAGGTTGTCCTGGGTTATGGTTGCTCATTTCCCAGGTTGTCCTGGGTTATGGTTGCTCGTTTCCCAGGTTGTCCTGGGTTATGGTTGCTCGTTTCCCAGGTTGTCCTGGGTTATGGTTGCTCGTTTCCCAGGTTGTCCTCCGAGTTATTTGCAAAACCATGGGATCAAAGATAGCTTCAACAGGAGCAAAAACACACTGATCAGAAAAGTTTTCTAGAGCGCCCTTCAAAAATTCTCCCGCTCATGGCCCTTTATGGTGATTCTGTCGAAATTCGAATAGTTGAACCTCATATTTTCAACTCTTGTTCCCAACAAATATGCTCTTTAATATCTTTCCCGCAGTGGGCAAGCAAGAGTCTAAATGGTACATTTGACCTTGATCTTTCCTACGCTCTTTTCACCCTCACCAGCTCTGCAATGATTTGCCCTTGTTGCTTGCCTCCCCAAACGACCTAAATATTGAGAACCCATCCTTTTCTCTGTGTCAAATGTGTGTTATTGCCCCGATGTCGTAACCCACATCGATTGTCAATTCGCAGAGGATTATGTTCTGAACAATCCAAACCTATCAAGATCGCCTGCCATAATACAGTTGGGACTGTGTGCTCATAAATGTCAGTAAGTAGATTTTGCAGGTGACTCGGGCACCACATTGAAGCCACGCAAAATTCTGGGGTTGCTGTGTACTTTTTCGGGCAAACCAAAACCGTAAGATTTGCTTCATTTCTTAACCACTGGTGTTCATCGACATTACAATAAGAAAGGAGGTGCAGCGGTTCATCTATTCAATCGTAGCCTTTTAATAAACTGTTCACCTGGTACATTTTAGAATTGTTATTGATGTTTAAGTAATGGTCTGAAAGGTAAAATCGGAATATTAGCAATCCTGCGTGTTTCCAGTGCTTTCACTCAACTTAGATCCCCAGTTCAGTCGCCTCTTGGACACAGACATAATCGACGTAACCACCGTTTTCGAGAAAATATTGTTGAACTTCAAAATACTGCTTTGTGTACGCAAACAGGCATTGCCATAGTTCATAACCAGAAACCGCTTCCAACCGAGGGATTGAATCATAAAGTAACAATTCATTCCACTCTTCCCTGGAAATGTTAAGAGGCTACACGCTGAATGGTGCAAAGATTAATGCAATGGGATGAAACTTTTTTTTTCACTCTCCAAAGTGAATACAAATTGTCAACTCACTTTTTAACATTGACCAGACAATATCTATTTAACACGAGCTGTGAACATTCCGATTAATTTTTGCCCGCTAATATTCTCCCCACCCCCCACCCCCCGCCCAATATGCCACGAATTGCATACTTTTTTTTCTCTCTCTCTTCCGAAGTTTATCTGATCCTATAATTAGGCGCTGCGACCAGCGATGACCGTATGTAGTCGACGTGGCCAACTGGTGCGGTCGGGATTTCAAATGTGAGAAACCGCTAAGCCTTCGGAGAGAGTTGCAGCGTTCGGATTAAATAAGCTTAGTTGTGTGAACAACCTCCAGCCTGCAAAACGAATGTAATTGCCAACTTCCTGCTCCCCCGAATGCAAATAGAGTTCTGTGAAATGGTGGCTGCATCACTGTTTAGTGAAATGATCGCAAGGGAGGTAGGTCGCCCGCGGTTACTGAAATTGTACTACATTCGGTGTATCTATCCCCTGACACCGAGTAGAGAGAGACCTTGACAGCCACAAAGGCAGCAGCAAATCTGGGGCGAGAACCGGGTATCGCTGGGCTGGCTGGCGTTGAAATGAATGATTGCACCCAAATGCGGCACCCTGATATCTGATTCAGGGCACGCCGCTCTGACACAGTCTGGTCCTCTCACATTCCCTCGACTTTTCATTTTCCTTTCCACTTCTATTTACCAACAGCTATCGATATATTTTTTTAACTTTTTAATTCTACTGCGGCTTTCAGTTTGAGACCAAAAATACCGATTCAGTTTAGATTTGCAAAGCCCGATTAATCGCGGGATTGTAATGAATAAATGACTGCATTGATTTGTTTCCTCTTCTGTCTGAATAAAAATGTTGTATTAGACTCCAAGTACATTCTCTCCAGACTCAAATGGTGCTGTTCTTCCACGATTCACTGACAATTAAACTGAATGACTCTTGAGAAGCGACGAATGTGCCAGATCTCTGACACTGATCGTTCTCCTGACAGTGAAGGGCGGCCTCGCGTCCTCACAAAAGACTCACGTGTGAACGGTAATCGGTGGAATATTAACCTGTACTGTATTTATCTAAATAACATTCAAGAAGATCAGACCTGGATTCTCCGCAACACGGCGCTGCAACCGTGTCACTCAAATAGACAGTGATTGAGCAAATCTACATTCCAATCGCAATTTCTTTGATCGATTCTCGTTTCATTTAGTTGTTGATAGCAATCTTTCATTAAGGATAGAACGCAAGGTCAAAGCAGGAAGCAAAAAAAGATAAGCAGACGGGGTAAGAGAGGAAGCCAGCTATTAATTTGTTTTTCCTGTATTTGTTCTTCACAATACGCAATTATCCTCCAAGTTAAACACTAACATATCAACTAATATTTCTTGAACGCCAGTGTGCGTCGTGCAGAGACTGATTTACTCCCCTCCCTTCGAGATTTATTTGTATGCCTGTGCTGTAGTTACAGATCTTGAGACCCGCAGTCACTAGTTTAATTCCAGAGGGAAGGAGAGCCTTATTCCCACCGACTGACTTTCTGTTAATTTCTCACCAGCCTGGAAAGTTTTGTCTGTATACGGTTAATGTTTCACAGGTTTTCACCCACACAAGAATGCATTTAAAAATCTCACACGTTTCCTTCCGTTTTTGTGCGCAACGAACGGTTGGCGAGGGAAAGCTTCCCCGGGGTCCGCAGCACGTCCTTTTGGAACTGGGCGGCATGAGTTGGCGAGTGAACTCAAAAGAGCAGCAACTTGAGGGTCCTTTTTTTTATGAAACCCCCTCCCCCTCCGATTTTCTAATCACTTGTAACTTTAATGTGGGTCTGAGTGAGCGGGAAGCCGCAGCAATATTCAAGTGGCCGTATGAACTCTTCGGTTTACACTTTAGGTGTTGCTGGTCAATTTATGATGACCATAAGTGAATTTTCGGATCATTTTTTCGGGCCAAAAGGGGAGGGGTGGTGGACACTAACACGGGTCGAACAAAACCCCTGATTTAAGATTATGATTAATCTTCAGTGAAAGATGCCTTTTCAGAATCCGTGATATTGATACGATGACGTTCGATACAGTCAGGTACCAGTGTTCTGGCTCTATCCACGTGCTGTAACTTTGACCAGGTCCAACCACCGGTTTCATTCCCGGACTCGAGCGGCTGAAATTAATCTGCCTCTTGCAGCTCGAAGAAGGCGCGGAACCTGGTGCTGGAGAATGTGTCCGCGCTGCTGCACCCTGAAGGTCAGGCAACTGCATGTGCTTTTTTCTTTGAGTCGGCCCAGATGTCACCGTTCCTAAAGAGACACTCTTTGCAAGTGTATCCATTTGTTATTTACTTCCCAGAGACACATCGTGTCATGTGCAGTTTTGTGGGCGCTGACGCCTGGTTGTGAAATGATGGAGAAGTGCTCGCGGCGTGTGTCTCAGCAGAACCAACCAGTCGGCGTAATTAGCGTCTTCGTCTTCACACCGCGGGAGGCTGGTTCGAGCACGGCCGTGGCAGCAGGGGGGCTGATGGAGACCCGCCAAAAAGCGGATCATTTGACAAGATCGGGAGATGGAGGGGGCGGTTATGCACCGAAATTCTGACTGCAGCCAAGCAAGAACCCAAATCACCAACTGGAATGTATCAATTAAATTACCACAATATGCCAAGTCTGAAAATAAATATAAAATGAGTGTTAAATAATGAAAGAAGTTGGTAATGCAGTGCCTGCGTTAAGGGGGTGAAGAAATGCACCCCCCCTCCCCCCAATTTAACCCAAGGTTAATACTCAAAAACACACGTCCTCACAGGGAATCGTTCCAGTCCAAGATACAGCGGGAAAAGATGCCAAATGCAGGTGGCACCTTTCACGGGTCAGAGGGGGTTTCCTCGCCTGGCGCGAGTGCCGTGCTGGTGGGTCACTGGGTGGGAGGGGAGAGGGGGAAACGGGTCGACAGACCGCAAACCCACCGCCCTTGCTGCCCCCGTTAGCATTACGGGCCTGCGAACTGTCTGACACGTTACCGAGTACCGATTTGATCGTTCGGGGATCTAAATAACGTGGTGCGGACTCTCTGCTGAACGTGTTCTCCAAGGCCTCGACCTTCGCCCAGACTCGTCAGCCCGGATCAGAGGCTTTATTTTTCTTCAGCACCGGCGGTGCAGTGGCGCAGGCGACCCCAGTGGAAGCTGCTCTTCAACTTCCACAACCTGACTGGTTGTTCGATCGCCCTCTACAAACCAGGCAGCGTTTGCAAAGGAGCATTCGGGAGATGTTCCAGGCGCGACGCCTCCATTGGTCAGGTTGCACGGCCCGTGTTCTCATTTCCAAGTTCAAGTGTACTGTCTTGTGCCCCAAGACGCAATGGTTGAGATGCTTTTGCAAACAGAGCAGTTAGAGTCTTGTACTGTTCATGCTCCAATTCCTAAAAGCCGTGGTATTTCAATGAAATGAATCAGTAACAGCCAAAGTACCTGTGGTAGAGAAGCCAGCCTGCCGTCCTCACCCCGCCTGGAGTGGGCGTTGAAAAGCTCAGCAGGTCGGGGAGCCTCAATGGGGAAACTATACTTTTCATGGTTGACACTCTCTCAGTCCAGAATTTACGCAGGCTGTTCCGTGAGAACAGTTGAGCATCGGTCAGCTGTTGTGGGGAATCTGAAGTCGGCCATGTATATTTAAATATCCTGGCTGCCAGGATATTCGACTCAAGCTTCGAGTTTAGTGGCCCCGGCCCCTGGGTACCAACACGGCGAGTGTCCACGCTTGCTACTCAGATATATAGCAGCCTTGTCAATCAAGCCCATAAAAAAAACCCGGCAAGAACATGCAACCATATCATCGTGGTATGTAGATACAATTTTTGACCTGGTTTAAATATAAAACACTGAGCCTCTCTCACAGAATTAGTCATCGCTAAGCTACGGTCGCCTTTTCGGGGATCGGAGTGTTTCTGCCACAGGTTGTTGTCAGGACCCTGGTTGGTATTTAATATTATTGAGCTTCCGGGCAGTGCGAATCAAAGCCACCTCGTATCTGTATCTGCAGCGTAAATCAGACGTGAAGAACCGAACTGGTTTCACAGAAGGGGAACTTGCCCACCCCCCCACTGCCGTGGAGGCCTGATGCAAAGGGACTTGACGTCAGTGACGCCGATTTATCCAAGAAACCTAAGTGAGAGAGATTTTGGGGACTCTCCATTCCAGCTATGTGAGCTAACCTCAACAATTGGGATAATGTCCAGCCCCGCTCATGATCCACATTCCGTGACCCTGCTCCAAAATAGCATGTGATCCCTTGGTGGTGGAGGGACAGAGAGAGAGAATCTCGGATGAAAGAACTAGGCCCAGCCACCGCTTCTCCTCGCTCAACATGTGCTCCATGCTCACACACCACACAAACACACGCACTTGCACAGACCACACACAGACACACGCTCTGTACTAAACGCGCCTGAAGAAGCAGAAGCGGCCCTTTAAATTGCCGTTCAGGTGGCAGCGTTTACAGCGCAACGCTGGCCACCCTGGAGGACGCAGCTGCACAGGATGCGGCCCAGGGTCCGCTGTGATCAGCAGCCAGACCCTTTAGCATCCGCTTTCAGCCAGCTGCATTCAGGTGGCTGGGGGAGCCATTGAGCTGAGCTGATTATCCCTCTCGGAGGAGGGTTACGTAGCTCGCCTCAAGGGCGCCTCCTGCACATTCAGGTGGCCTCAAAACAGCCGCATATTGCCTAAACATGCGGCTTTACATGCGGGGCACCTGAAAGTGCCTACACCACAGACACTACACCCCACCTCCCCATTTTATGTTGCACATCATGCCATCCAATTTGGTCTCCAATATAACACCAGCATTTTTTGATGTTTTCAATTTTGAATTGGCCGTGTTTTACAGTTCTTGGGTCATTCTCTGATTGTGGTTGGGCTCAGTAGGGAATGCCAGGAAATCTCTCCAGTTACACCTGGCAGTCATGTTCGGTCAGACTCTCACAACACGAGAGTCCCGGCGATACAGCGTTACCTCCTGTGGACGCTGTTGGACCTGCCGAGTTTCTCCAGCATTTCTGTGTTTTTACTACAATCACAGTGTCACTTTTGTGTTTTTTTGGACACACCAGAACCGGTGTGTGTGTGTGTGTGTGTTGCTTGCAAACTGATCTCCAGGATCCACCCATCCCGCTCTGAGAACTTCATCCTTGTTGAAGTCCTCGCTGTATTTCCTGCAGTGGTCTGGGGCAGAGGAGAAACACGACGCCCAGCATCAAGACATCAGTCCACTCTTGATTAAAATGACAGTCGGCGCCACTTCCAGATCCGCATTATTCAGGGCATTCAATACCCAGTTATTGACCGATGAGTTCCCGTGCCTTCCTTGGATCAGGGCGGGGGTCGGACCTGTCCCGAGCGGAACGGGACACATCGTTGAGAGAATAAAGTTTGAACCCGGGGTTACATCCTGAAGGACAGCGAGTTGCGGGCCGTCTCACTGGTGCTGGGGGCAAGTGTCGCCAGGCTCACAGATCTGATTGCCCCGCGTCGGCTGAAGCCGTGTATTCATTGAGAACGGCACACTCCCCTGTAGCCGTGCCACTGCCCACCGTTTCCCGAGACCTCAGTGCCCAGCCAGCCTGACAGCCAGCGCTTCAAACCGCCAGTTTCCTTTGCCACATCGCTTTGATTGGATTCGTATTGTGAATTAATATAGAAACAAATGAGGGAGTTATAATGAAAGGGAACCTTAGGGACTGTCTGACAATTATATTCCAATTCACACTTTTTGTTAAATCTACCTTCAAACCACAGAACAGCTGAACAGACCAGCAGTCAAAGCTATTACTGGAATAGGGTCCTTCGGCCCACGAGCCAGCATTAAGCACCCGTTTCACACTCATATTCTTTTCCTTGCATTCCCATCAACTCCCCCAAAATTCACCCGTTCACTTCCACACCGCAGACAACTTGTGGTGAATTCGCCAGCCCCATCCTGCTGAAGGTAGTAAATGTATCCCTCGCTTTCCTTGAAACGCCCATTCACTTGATGGATGACTTGACCTCAGCATTTCGCCCCCTTGTACAACATGACGGAGTATATTAACTGATTACTTAACTGAACCAAGTTTAACGAGTCAGAATCACATTATATCTGGTTCCACTGTCCTTTAAATCAGTGCATTCAAATACAAAATGCTCCACCTTGGTTTCTTTGTCAATCAGGACCCTGGTGCAGTCATACTTCTGCTGCAGAAGATGGTGTCTCCTTTTAAACTCTTTCAGGTTTAACAAGCAAGTAGAAACAAGTTTAACATATGACAACTCCGTAGGGATATCGCAGTTCCAGCCAACAAAATTTGGCTTAAGATATTAAGACAATCGCTAAACGATCAGCCAGAGGAGCTTCTTCAAAGACAAAAAGAGGTAAAGGACCAGCTGGTTTGGAAAGAGAGAGAAACAAAGGCCATGATTTTGAAGATCGATCAAATCTTGCCTGGCACTTTCCTATTCCAAGTAATTGAAGTGCTCAATCCCAGATGAAATTCTAGTAAGTGTCACCCACACTCTCTCCAGGAATATTGTCTACCTTCCAAAGTTATGATGTCCCAAATTGACTGATTGGTGCTTAACCAGCAGTTAATGGTGATTTAGCATTACTTCCCTTGCCTCTGTACTCTGCCTAGATTTTAAAATCCAAAGCTGCCAAATGCTTTTGTTTAAAAAAAAGCCTTCTTCCAAAGGATCTGTCTCGCCACCCCCACCTTATGTTTCTGCGGCTGTGTATGAAACAGATCCAAAGGCTGTAGACTGTTCATCAAGGACAACCTTCTTTTATTATAACCAATACTAAGAATTGAAAAGCAAATACAAAATCAGTATTCCTCACAAAATAAATGAAAGGAATGTAGTCAGGGGAGCCATTTGAGATGAATTATGAATGCCAGATTAAGGTACTGAACATTAAACCACATTGATTTGTTTGGCTTTCCCTGCTTTATTTAGTCGATTTATAATAGTGACTAAGAAAATTGAGTAAGAGCACAGACGTCCTGTCCACAAACACGATTTCCCATTATCATGATATCTGGTAAACTTACGCATAATATCCATTCCAACATTTGCCATTCAGTTTTGCTGTAGCATCCCTCACTGTGGAGTCACAGTACCTATACATCAAGTGGCTCTGTGAGCACAATTCCAAAGTTTTCAGTTGATATCAAATTTTCAAAAATACTAATTTACTCATTATATAGAAAAAAGTAAAATCCAAATCTGCAACTGTAAGAACAAAGAGCCTCTGAGAACAGCACTGTCACATCGAGGTAAAACAGAGGTTCAGATATCCAATCATCTTCAGTTACCTTGGAAAGCAAATGAGGACAGAATGGAGAAATGTTAGGTACCTAAATAAAAACAGAACATACTCAGTAGATAAGGCAGCACATGTGGAAGTATAAACCAAGGTAACATAGAACCAAAGAAAATGACAGCACAGAAACAGGCCCTTCAGCCCTTCTAGTTTGTGCAAAACTTATTTTCTGCCTCGTCCCACTGACCTGCACCCAGTCCATAGCCCTCTAAACCACTCCCATACATGTACCTGTCCAAATACTTCTTAAATATTAAAATTGAGCCCACATTCACCACTTCAGCTGGCAGCTCATTCCATACCTTCCCTACCACTCTTTGTGTGAAGAAGATCCCCCTCATGTTTCACCTAATCTTTTCCTGTTTCACCCTTGACTCGTGTTCTCTCACCTACCCCCAGTGGGAAAAAACCTACCCACATTTGCTCTGTCTATATCCTTCATAATTATAAATAACTATCAAATCTCGCCTTATTCTTCAATGCTCCAGGGAAAAAAGTCCTAATATGTTTAACCTTTCCCTGACTCTTTCAATCTTATTGATATCTTTCTTGTAGTTAGATGACCAAAACTGCACATGTGGCTTCATCAATATCTTATACAACTTTACTATAACATCCCTATACTCAATACTTTGATTTATGAAGACCAATATTGCAATAAGCTCTCTTTACAACCCTATCAAGCTGTGGTGCAACTTTTGAGGAAATATGCACCTGTATTGCTCTGTTCTACCTCACTCCTCATTGCCCTATTATTTACAGTTTATGACCTTTCTTGATTTGTCCTTTCAAAATCCAACACCTCACACTTGTCTGCATAAAATTTCATCTGCCATTTTTCAGCCCATTTTTCCAGATGGTCCAGATCCCTCTGCAAGCTTTGAAAGCCTTCTTCACCATTCACAGTGCCTCTAACCTTAGTGGCATCTGCAAACTTGCTGATCAATTTAGCACATTATCATTCAGATCATTGATATAGCTGACAAACATCAATAGTCCCAGCTCTGATCCTGAGGCACACCACTAGTCTGAAAAGCAATCATCCACCATCACTCCTAGTTTCTCCCACATAGGCAATGTCAAATCAAGTTCACCATGAATATCAAGCGTCTGAACCTTCCTGACTAACCTCCCATGCGGGACCTTGGCTACCCAAATACCTGTATTTCTAATCTCTTAGAACACCTTCCAGTAAGTTACCTACTACTGACAACAGGCACACCATAATTTCCTGGTTTACTGATGGAGCTTTTTTTAAACAACAGAACAAAATAAGCTACCCTCCAATCCTCTGGCACTACACCCGTGACTCAGGACACTACTTCTTCTTTTAATTTTTTTAAAATTAATTTGATAGATATTAGTTAATTATATAGTTTTTATATAGTCTGAGGAGTTCATGTGCAATGAGGGCAGACCGACGTTCAGGTCAATGGCTGTTATCCTTGTCTGGCATGGTTCTGATGTTCCAGCATGCTAGCTTGAGTTTGTGAGCATCTTTTGAGGGGGAGGACGTGGAGGGGGAGGACGTGAAGGGGGAGGACATGGACCTGTCCTCGGGCCTACGCAAAGGAGCTTTTAGGTGGAGTGCAGTGCGCGCAGTACTGGCCCCACCCTTTACACCCATGGTTCGTGTGCCGTGGGCAAGCAAGCTGGGACGTGGCAGCGAGGTCCTTGGGTCGTAGGTTTTATAACGTAGTGGCCTTCTCCTATGCAGGTTTCTTACCCGGGCTGGAGGGGCCTGCCTCCCCTCCTAGGTCGGTCCATACTGCCCGGACCGGGGCCAAGGCCGCCGCTGCTCTCCCTGTGCCCTGACTGGGGCTTCCGCCTCCACCTCTCTGCCTGGACCGTGAGCAGGAAAGGGCTTTGGCAAATACTAGAGCGCATCGGATGCCCCCCAAAGTTCCTCAACATGGTTATCCAACTGCACGAAAACCAACAAGGTCGGGTCAGATACAGAAATGAGCTCTCTGAACCCTTCTCCATTAACAATGGCGTGAAGCAAGGCTGTGTTCTCGCACCAACCCTCTTTTCAATCTTCTTCAGCATGATGCTGAACCAAGCCATTAAAGACCTCAACAATGAAGACGCTGTTTACATCCGGTACCGCACGGATGGCAGTCTCTTCAATCTGAGGCGCCTGCAAGCTCACACCAAGACACAAGAGAAACTTGTCCGTGAACTACTCTTTGCAGACGATGCCGCTTTAGTTGCCCATTCAGAGCCAGCTCTTCAGCGCTTGACATCCTGTTTTGCGGAAACTGCCAAAATGTTTGGCCTGGAAGTCAGCCTGAAGAAAACTGAGGTCCTCCATCAGCCAGCTCCCCACCATGACTACCAGCCCCTGCACATCTCCATCGGGCACACAAAACTCAGAACGGTCAACCAGTTTACCTATCTCAGCTGCACCATTTCATCAGATGCAAGGATCGACAACGAGATAGACAACAGACTCGCCAAGGCAAATAGCGCCTTTGGAAGACTACACAAAAGAGTCTGGAAAAACAACCAACTGAAAAACCTCACAAAGATAAGCGTATACAGAGCCGTTGTCAAACCCATACTCCTGTTCGGCTCCGAATCATGGGTCCTCAACCGGCATCATCTACGGCTCCTAGAACGCTTCCACCAGCGTTGTCTCCACTCCATCCTCAACATTCACTGGAGCGCTTTCATCCCTAACGTCGAAGTACTCGAGATGGCAGAGGCCGACAGCATCGAGTCCACGCTGCTGAAGATCCAGCTGCGCTGGGTGGGTCACGTCTCCAGAATGGAGGACCATCGCCTTCCCAAGATCGTGTTATATGGCGAGCTCTCCACTGGCCACCATGACAGAGGTGCACCAAAGAAAAGGTACAAGGACTGCCTAAAGAAATCTCTTGGTGCCTGCCACATTGAGCACCGCCAGTGGGCTGATATCGCCTCAAACCGTGCATCTTGGCACCTCACAGTTCGGCGGGCAGCAACCTCCTTTGAAGAAGACCGCAGAGCCCACCTCACTGACAAAAGGCAAAGGAGGAAAAACCCAATACCCAACTCCAATCAACCAATTTTCCCCTGCAACTGCTGCAACCGTGTCTGCCTGTCCCGCATCGGACTTGTCAGCCACAAACGAGCCTGCAGCTGACGTGGACATTTACCCCCTCCATAAATCTTCATCCGCGAAGCCAAGCCAAAGAGAAGAGTTTTTATATAACACAATACAGAATATGATTCACATATCAATTTACATTGTCTTATATAGTTCTCAAAAAGGTGAAATATCATGAGAATTTCACTTCATATTCTAATATTGAGATATACATTGTGATTATTTAAATAGGCCAATCTCTAGTGTTATATAAAAGAACAAAAATAAAAACAAAAGAGAAAAAAAAACGTACTAATCTAACCCTCCCACTAAACACAGTCACCAGCAAATAAATTGTAAAGAATCGTGTATCAGCTCTCAGACATCAGATAGAAAATCCCCCAGAGCACCTATGCTTAAGTAATCAAATTATGAAATTAGTCCATGAATGGGCCCCATATCTTGTCAAATTCAACCTTGATCACTTTAACATTAGATATAATTTTCTCCAAACTTTAGCAAGACATAACATCCTGTTACCATTGCATACGAGTTGGTGCTCTGCTGTCTTCCCATTTTATCAAAATTGCATGTCTGGCCATCAGTGAAGTAACAGCTACTATTCTTTTTTGAGTTGAATTCAAGGAAATCTTCTCTTCTAGACAATAACCAAACAAAGAAATTTTAAATATTTTTGCCAGAATCCCTGCAATTTCTATACTAGCCTCCCTCAAGGTCCAAGGGAATATCTTGTCAGGACCTGGAGATTTATCTCCCCTTATTTGCTTTAAGACAGTAAGCACCCCCTCATCTTTAGTGTGTATCGGTTCTGTGATCTCACTGTTTGTTTTCCTATCTTCCCTAGACTCTGTGCCAGTTTCCTGACTGAATACTGATGCAAAAAACCCATTTAAGATCTTCTCCATCTCTTTGTCTCCATACATAGCCAACCATTCTGATCTGCAAGGCAACCAATGTTGTCCCTTACTATCCCTTTGCTCTTAATATACCTGTAGAAACCCTTAGGATTTTCCTTCACATTATCTGCCAAAGCAACTTCATGTCTCCTTTTAGCTTTCCTGATTTGTTTTTTGAGTTTTTCTTGCATTTTTTATACCCCTCAAGTACCTCATTTTCTCCATGCTGCCTACAGCTACTATACACCTCTCTTCTACCAAACCAGATCCCCAATGCCCCTCAAAAACCAAGGTTCCCTATGCCTGTTAACTTTCCCCACTAATCCTGACAGGAACATACAAATTCTGTACTCTCAAAATTTCACCTGTGAAAATGTTCCATTTACCTCGCACATCCTTGTCTGAAAACAATTTATCCCAATCCATGCATTCTAGATCCTTTCTTATTTCCTCAAAATTGGCCTTTCTGGAATTGGGAACCATAACAAATCATGTTTTGATGGTGGTTTCTAGATCGTTGGGCTCTCTTCCAGGGAAGTGGAACCTGTTCTAATGGGACGGTTTTAATCTGAACTGGAGGGAGACAAATATCATTGTGGCCAGGTTTGCTAGTGCTGCTCCTGTGGTTTTGCAGGGGGAGAGGAACCAGTGCCAGAGCAGATAGAGGAGTGGAGGAGGGAAAAGATTATTTTAAAATTGCATGCACCAGTAGAAGTCAACTGTTTGAAAGTGGTGAAAATGTTATCAGGTGTATCTATTTCAATGCAAGGAATATTGTAGGAAAGGCAGACGAGGTTAGAGCGTAGATTGGCATGTGGAATTATGACATTGTGGTCATTAGTGAAACATGGTTGCAGGAGGGGCACCACTGGCATCTCATTGTTCCTAGCTTCTGTTGCTTTAGACGTGATAGAATGGAGGAGGGGGGAGTGTGGGTGGTTGGGGATGAAAGGGGAGGAGTGGCATTGCTCATCAGGGAAAGTATCACAGGGGTTGTCAGGCAGGACAGGCCAGAGGGCTTGTCTACTGAGGTTCTATGGATGGAGCTGAGGAACGGGAAAGGTATGACAACATTCATGGGGTTGTTTTAAAGACTACCCAATAGTCAGCGAGAATTGGAGGAGCAAATTTGTAGAGAGATAGCAGACAGCTGCAGAAAATATAAAGTTGTGATAGAAGATTTTAACTTACCACATATCGACTGGGACTTGCATACTGTAAAAAAGGGCTGGATGTCTTGGAGTTTGTCAAATGGGTTCAGGAAAATTTTCTGAAACAATATATAGAGGTACCAACTAGAAGAGAGTGCAACACTGGATCTCCAATTAGGGAACAAGACAGGACAGGTGACAGAAGTATGTGTAGGGGAACATTTTGGGTCCAGTGATCATAATGCCATTAATTTCAAGTGAATTATGGAGAAGGATAGGTCTGGACCTCAGGTTGAGATTCTAAATTGGAGAAAGGTTAAATTTGAGGAAATAGGAAAAGATCTAGAATTCTCAGATTGGGATAAGTTGTTTTCTGGCAAGGATGAGCAAGGAAAGAGGAAGACTTTTAAATATGAAATTTTGAGAGTATAGAGTTTGTATGTTACTATCAGGATCAAAGGCAAGGTAGGAAGGTATAGGGAACCTTCATTTTTGAAGGATATTGGGGATCTGGTTTGGAAGGAGAGAGAGGTGTATAACAGGTATAGGCAGCATGGAGAAAATGAGGTACTTGAGGAGTATAAAAATGCAAGAAAAACCTCAAGAGAGAAATCAGGAAGACTAAAAGAAGACATGAGGCTACTTTGGTAGACAATGTGAAGGAAACATCACAAGGGTTTCTACAGGTATATTAAGAGCAAAATGATAGTAAGGGACAAAATTGGTTCCCCTCAAGATCAAAGTGGTCAGCTTTATACGGAAACAAATGAGATGGGGGAGATCTTAAATGTTATTTTTTTCCTCAGTATTCACTCAGGCAATAAGCATCAAATTGTGGGAAGTAAAGAAGTAATTAGGTCATGGAACCTATTTTGATTAAAGAGAAGGAAGTGATTGCTGCCTTAAGCAAATAAGGGTAGATAAATCCCCAGGGCTTGACACAATATTCCCTCGGACCTTGTGGGAGGCTAATGTAGAAATTGTAAGGCTCTGACTGAAATATTTAAAATCTCCTTAGCTACAGGTTTGGTACCAGAGGCTTGTAGGGTAGCTCACATTGTTCCATTGTTTAAAAAAGGCTCCAAAATTAACCATGGAAATTATAGGCTAGTGAGCCTGACATCAGTAGTAGGTAAATTATTGGAAGGTGTTCTAAGATCAGATATGCAAATATTTGGATAGCCAGAAAATGATTTGGGATAGTCAACATGGCTTTATGCGTGGTAGATTGTGTTTAACCAATCTTCCAGAGTTTCTCAAGGAGGTTACCAGGAAAGTTGATGAAGGAAAGGCTGCGGATGCTGTCTTCTTGGATTTTAGTGAGGCCTTTGACAAGGTCCCACATGGGAGGTTAGTCAGGAAGGTTAAAATGCTAGGTATTCATGGTGAAGTAGTGAACTGAATTCAACAGAGAGTAGTGGTGGATGATTGCTTATCAGATTGGAGGCTTGTGACTAGTGGTGTGCCTTAGGGATTGGTATTTGTCTTCTATATCCATGATCTAGATGATAACGTGGTAAATTGGATTAGTAAATTTGCAAATAACACTAAGATTGGTGATGTTGCGAAAGGTGAAGTAAGTTTTCAAAGCTTGCAGAGGGATCTGGACCAATTGGTAAGTGGGCTGAAAAATAGCAGATGGAATTTAATGCAGACAAGTGTGAGGTGTTACATTTTGGAAGGCAAACCAAGAAAGGACATACACAGTGAATGGTAAGGCACTGAGGAGTGAGGTAAAACAGAGGGATCTGGGAATACAGATACATAATTCCCTGAAAGTGGCATCACATTTGGATAGGATTGTAAAGAAAGCTTTTGGTCTTGGCCTTCATAAATCAAAGTATTGTGTATGGAGTTGGAAAAGTTGGAAAAAACATTGGTGAGGTCAATTTTGGAATATTATGTGCAGTTTTAGGCACCTAACTACAGGAAGGATATCAGTAAGATAGAGAGAGTGCAGAGAAGATTTACTAGAATGTTTCCCGGATTTCAGGGACTGAGTTAGAGGGAAAGGTTAAACAGGTTAGGACTTTATTCCCTGGAGCACAGTAGAATGAGGGATGTTTAAAATTATGAGGGGGATAGACAGAGTAAATAAGGTTTTTTTCTATTGAGGGTGGGTGAAATTCAAACGTGGGTAAAGGGTGAAAGGGGAAAAGTTTATGGGGAACACGAAGAGGAACTTCACTCAGAGAGTGGTGGGAGTGTGGAACAAGCTTCCATCTGAAGTGATGGATGCTGACTCAATTTTAACACTTAAGGGATGTTTGAACAGATATGGATGGGAGAGGTATGGAGGGCTACAGACTGTGTACAGGTCAGTGGGACTAAGCAAGAAAAAGTGGTTCAGCACAGACTAGAAGGGCTGAAGTGGCCTGTTCCTGTGCTGTAATTGTTCTATGGTTCTTTGACCTGAAATGTAACTCTGCTTCTCTTCCCACAGATTTCCTCTGACCTTTGAATATCTATAGCATATTCTGGTTTTAGTACAGATTTCCAGCATATGTAATTTTTTTTTTGCATTTTTAATAAAGACTGTAAGACTGACAAACCTTGAATGGATTGGGAAGGCAAGGATACAGAGGGATTTAAAAGTAAGGATTAGAATTTTAAAATTGAGGAATTTGGGGAACAGATCCCAGTGAAGATCTGCCAGCACAGGCCTGAGAGCTGAGTGGGATCCAATGGGAATGGGGTGTGCAACAAGCTTGCTTTTGGGTTATGTGAATATGTAATACACACTACCATTAAGCTGCACTAAAAAGGGTCAAGGTTCCTTTTATTGTCCCTTAATAATACTTTAAAATTGTAATATACATGAAATATTTCAGCGTTTGTCTGCTGTAAGACAATCAGGGGAGTCACCATGAGCATTGCCCAGTGCCCTGAACAGTAGGAGAAAGAGAAGCAAAAGAGAGTCCCTTCAGAGACTCTGGGGGTCATGGATTAGCCACAGCTTCTGCCACTATACAAATGCCAGTTCAAAGCATCAGCAACGCGAGCTCCAGATCTAAGCTTCTGATATGATCAGGAAGCCTTCAGCGCCTGTGGACCTTCAGGAGCCTTTCTTGCCCTCAGCACCCTCTCAAAACCAAGTTCCAATATTTGATTACCGTGAGCCAGTCTCCAGAAACCAGCAGCTTGTGTGGGTTATTCAAATGCAAGTTGCCAGCAGCCCACAACCGGTTTGAGTCCTTTAACAAGGTTGCCACAAGGCACAGCCTGTGTGGGTCTTTCAGCTGCTGAGCCCCTTGCTGGTCTGCTGCATGGTCACCATCCTGTAGGGTTACCTCTCAATGGAGGTTGTTCTCCCTGTTTCTGGTGCCCTGAGCAAGTCAGCTGCTCCCCTGGAACCCCTTGTGGTACACTGCCTAGCACAGGCACTGCTTCATGGGCACAGACCCTGAGATTTAAATAAAACACCATCAGCTCCTTTATCGGCCATTTAAAGCCTGCACAGAATCATCAAGATTGAGATTGGACAGTAGGATTCTGCAGACTATCTCTTGTCTCCGCTCCCCACTCTCCCAGGACTGCACCACTTTGACCTGAAACTTAACTCTGCTTCTCTCCCAACAGATTCTGTTTTTAATTAAGATTTCCAGCATATGTCACATTTTATTTTACATTTTTAATATAAATGTCTTTGTAGACTGTTTAAGACTGGAGAACATGGAAGGGATTGCGAAGGCTGGGGTACCTTAAAAGGATTGTTATAGCAGCTCCAGCAGTGCCGCTAATTTCATCCCTGTAACCTTTTCTCCTGCTGCATCCACCACCTCCCACTGTCGTGTCTCCAGTATTCAATAAATTCTGCATGGAAGTCTGAAGAAAGCTTGATGTTTGCTAGGGGATAAGATTTTGTTCTTTGCTCTCACTCCTTCCCTGTGGAAAAGTACTTAGCCTTTATCACAATACCATCAACAGGATGAGATAGCAATTAGATCCATGGTTTGAGACAGTTTCAGATAGAACAATGATAAAGCAGGGGTAAAATTACAAAGGTCATTTGGAATGCAAATAATGGGTCTGAAAAACTGGTTAATAAGTTCAAAGGCAATTCAACGTTAATTTAAGGGGATAACCAAAGAAATCAACAAGTTAACCTCGACATGGAAGCAACAAGGCTGTGTTGGTGGAAGATGCAGGAGCTTGAACCCTTGAGCCTATTCCTGGATTGGATTAAATCCTGGCTGATCGGATCTCAGCATTTTCCTGCCTTCATAATGAATGCTTTGTGAGCTATACTTAATGAGGTAAACCTAGTGATGGAAAATACCAAGAGGTTTAGGATCTTTGAATGCAGACAGAGCTCCAGACTGAGATAAAATGTAACCCAGGCTGTTAAGAAAACAAAGGTGCAAATGGTGCCACTCATTGTTTTTCAGTTTTCTTTAGCTCTAGGCATAGTGCCAAATCACTGGAAGATGTTTAATAAGGTAGTAAAAGAGAGATTAGGTGTTATGGGCATGGATGGCAAACATCAATGGTAGGCAAATTACTAGTAAAAATTTCCAAGTGAACTCTGATAATCATCATTTTGAAAGAAACAAATTAACCCAGAAGAGTCTGATATGTTTGTAAGGGAATGTCACTTTTAAGTAAAGATTCCTTCAATCAACAAGGATTGTACTTTTGATATAGATGTCTGCAAAGAGTTTAACAATGTATCATGTGGCTGGGTGGTAAAAATAAAATGAGATAAAGTGGTAACTGGCTCCAAAATAGTAATAGGGGACTCGTTGGTTAGAAGGGCAGATAGGAAGTTTGCTGGAATACATAGAGGCTCCCGGATGGTTTGTTGCCTCCCAGGTGCCAGGGACGTCTCAAATCATCTCAGCAGCATTCTGGAAGAGGAGTGAAAGCAGCTGCATGACTTGGTCCATGTGGGGACCAATGACTTAGATAGAGGTAGAGGCGAGGCCCTCAAGAGGGAATATAGGGAATTAGGTAGAAACTTAAAAGATAGCATCTCAAGGGTGGTAATCTCCAGTTTGCTGCCTGTGCCACACGCTAGACAGCGTACAAATAGGAAGTTATGGCAGATGAATGCATGGCTAAAAAGTTGGTGTAGGGGGCAGAGCTTCAGATTCCTAGATCACTTCTGGGGAAGGTCAGAGCTCTATAAAAAGGATGGGCTGCTCATAAACTGGAAAGGGACCAATATCCTGGCAGGAGGGTTTGCTAAAGTCGTTGGGGAGGATTTAAACTAGCTTTGCAGGGGGAGGGAAATCAAAATGAGAGCAAAGAGAATAGAATAGCAGCGAGACAGGGAGTTATAACAGAGGAAGAAATTAATAGTAGAGGTGGTCAATAGCGACATAAAGGAAAGGCAGGTGAGCAGACAGGAGAAAGAGCTGTTCAACAGGAAAACAGCACAAATGACATCGATAATGGGCTTATGGGCATTATACTTAAATGCACGTTACATTAGAAACAAAGTGGATCACCTAGTTGCTCAGATTCAACTAAAAAGGTATGACATTGTGCATTGTGGCCATTACTGAAAAATGGCTCATTGAAGCATGCATTTGGGAGCTCAACATCCGAGGATACACAGTCTATAGGAAAGGTAGACAGGAGGGTAGAAGTGGAGGGGTAGTTCTGATGATAAATCAATAGAAAGGAGGGACATAGGGTCTAAAGCCATAGAATCAGTATGGGTTGAAGTAAGAAATGCTAATGGTAAAAAGATCATATTAACAGTTATATACAGGCCTCCAAACAGCAGCCAGGAAGTGGACTATGAGATACAGACAGAAATACAAAGGGCATGTCAGAAAGATAATATCAAAATAATTATGGGAGATTTAACATGGCAGAGGATTGGGAAGGACAGGAAATTACTGGAGTACAGGAGAGTGAGTTTGTAGAAAACCTGAGAGATGGATTTTTTGAACAGCTTGTTGAGAAGCCCACCAGGGGATCTGCAATTCTCGACTGGGTCATGTACAATGAACCTGAGGTCATCAGGGAGTTAATGGTCTTAGAACCTCTAGGAAGCAGTGGTCAAATTCAATTTAAAATTTGAAAAGGTAAAAATGTTATCAGATGTATCAATTTTTCAGTGAAATAAAGGAAATTATGGTGGTATGAGAAAGGAACAGCCTCGTCAACTGGAAAAGCAAACTAGTCGGAGGAACAGAGCAGAATTGGAAGGTATTTTTGCAAATGATGAAAGGTATGCAACGCAGTGTTATTCCAAGGAAAAGGAAATTAGTCAAAGGAAAGATGATTGCAGTGAGGCTAACAAAAGAAGTGAAGGCTAAGATAAAAGCAAAGGGGAGGGCACACAAGGAAACTAAAACTAGTGGGAAATCAGAGGACTGGGATTCCTTTAAAAACTTACAGTAAGAAATAAAGAAAGACATAAGGAAAGAAATGATGAGTTATGAAAGGAGATTGGCAAACAATATAAAAAAAGATACTGAGGTTTTTTAAATATATAAAGAATAAAAGAAAGACATGTTGACATATGACCGATAGAAAATAATGCTGGGGAAATTATAATGGGTTATAAAGAAATGGCAGAAGAATTAAATCAATATTTTACATCAGTATTCACTGTGGAAGACATTAGTACTATCCCTGACAGACAGAGGCATCAGGGAGTGGAGTTGGATACAGTTAAGATTACTAGAGAAATTGTGCTAGGTAAATTGAATGGATTAAAGATAGATAAATTTCCTGGATCGGACGAGGTATACCCGTGGATTTTGAAAGAGGTGGCTTTGGAGATTGTAGATCCAATGGTGATAATCTTCCTGAAATCAATAGTCTCTGGTGTGGTTCCAGGGGATTGAAAGTTGCAAATGTGGTCTGTTGTACAAGAAAGGTGGGAAACAAAGAAAACATAGAATCATAGAAAATAGGTGTAGGAGTCGGCCATTTGGCCCTTCAAGCCTACACCGCCATTTATTTTGATCATGGCTGATCATCCACTCAGTACCCTGTTCCAGCTCTCTCTCCATACCCCCTGATCCCCTTAGTCACAAGTACTAAATCTCACTCTCTCTTAAATATAGCTATGGAACTGGCCTCAATCACTTCCTGTGGCAGAGAATTCCATAAATTCACTACTCTCTGAGTGAAAAAATTCTACCTCATCTCAGTCCTAAAGGACTTCCCCTTTATCCTTAAACTGTAACCCCTGGTTCTAGACTTGCTCAACATTGGGAACAATCTTCCTGCATATAGCCTGTCAAATCCCTTAAGAAAATGAAACTATAGATCTACAAATCTGGCATCAGTGGTTAGGAAGATATTAGAGTCAATCATCAAGGATGAAGTTATGAAATACCTGGAAATGCATGACAGGATTGGTCCTAGACAGCATGGTTTTTTAAAGGGTAGATCATGCCTGACTAATCCATTAATTTTTTTTTTTAAGAAATCCCAGGTAGAATAGACAGAGGCCAGGCTGTGGATGCTATATATTTGGATTTTCCAAAGGCTTTCAATAAGTTGCCGCATGTAAGGCTGCTAAATATGATGAGGGCCCTTGGAATTACAGGGAAGCTATTAGACTGGATAGAAAATTGGCTGATAGGCAGAAAGCAAAGGGTTGAAATTAAGGGATCCTGTTCAAGATGGCTGCCTGTAACAAGCGATGTTCCGCAGGGGTCGGTCTTGGGGCCGCTGCTGTTTACAATTTATATTAATGATTTGGATTGTGGAATGAATGGTTTTGTGGCCAAATATGTGGATGACATCAAGATAGGTGGTGGAGCAGGAGGTGTTGAAGAAACCGTAATATTGCAGAGGGATATAGACAGATTGGAAGTCTGGCAAAAATATGGCAGATGAAGTACAGTGTTGAGAAGTGTTCGGTTCTACATTTTGGCAGTGGAAATAAACAACCAGAGCATTATTTGGATGGGGAGGAAATTCAATCCTTGGTGGTGCAAGGAGATCTGAGTGTCCTCATGCAGAGTAACCTTAAAGTTAATGCCCAGGTGGGATTGGTAGTGAAGAAGGTGAATGCTATGCTAGCATTTATTTCAAGAGGAATAGTGTAGAAGAGTTGAGAGGTGTTTATGAGACTCTATAGGGCACTGGTGAGACCCATTTAGAGTACTGTGTATAGTTTTGGGCCCCTATCTTAGAAAGGATGTGATGTTGTTGGAGAGGGTGCAGAGGAGGTTTACTAGGATGATTTCTGGAATGCAGGGGCTGGTGTAGGGGGAACATTTGGCAGCTCTTGGGTTGTATTCGTTGGAGTATAGGAGAATGAGAGGGGATCTCAGAGAAATTTTGAATATTGAAAGGTTTTTGACAGTGTGGATGAGAGAAGATGTTTCCCTTGATGGGTGAATCGAGCACAAGGGTTCATAGTCTTAAAATTAGAAGTTGTCCAATTAAAACAGAGAGGAGGAAGAACCTCTTTAGTCAGAGGGTCGTAGATCTATGGAACTCACCTCTGCACAAAGCAATGGAGGCCAGATCACTGGGAATATTTAAAGAGGAAATGGATAAGTATCTCATTATTAAGGGTATCAATGGATGTGGGAAAAGGCTGGAAATTGGAACTAGGAGTGAACTTCGTGTAGAGTCACGGAACAGACTCAATGGGCCTAGTGGCCTGCTTCTGTTCCTTTATCTTGTAATCTTGCGAAAATGGGCTCAGTGTTGGGGGAAACAAAGGGCAATGTTTGGCAAGAGTTTTAATAAATGGAATCCTCCTGGCAGTGCGATTTTTCAGGGCTCAATTTTTTTTATTATAAATAATTGATAGCTAATTACAGATGATATGAAAATTGCTCAGATGATCAATTTGAGAAGAAACATTGTAATATACAGGACAAACATAATAAATGTTAACGGGCAGAAAAAGGCATGAATGGAATTCAACCCAGAGTTAAGTGAGGTGGTGCATTGAGAGAGTATGAACAAAGATATCTAAGATGTAGAGAAAACTAGTGATTATAAGACTGGAAAAGAAAAATTGCAGGTACTGCAAATGTGGAATAAAAACAGAAAATGCTAGAAATATTCAGTGGGTCAAGCAGCATTTGGTGGAGAGAGAGCTGATGTCTCAAGTCAATGACCTTTCATCAGATTCAGGTTTGAAAAGCACATTCTTATGTCTCTGAAAGTAGCTGTATTTGTTGATGTAGAGAGTAATGTAATCATACCAATTAGGCTTCATCTGAGTATTGTTTACCATCTAGTCACAACATTACAGGAAGAATGTGAGGTAAATTACAAGGATTACAGCAGTTTAAAATTATAATTGAGGAGGGATTAGTAGTGATAGCTTTGCTATGTTTGATTTGGAACAACAGAAATTACATGGATATATAATTGCAGTGCATTAACATATGAGAAGCCTAGAAAGGAAGGATATTCTTCTATTAGAATCAAGGTCAATAACCAGGGACACCTAAATCTAAGGCATAGAAAAATAGAAAAAGAACCGAAACATTTGGTATGGCAAGCATTCATCAGCACAGAAAATGAGTTGATGTTTTGGGTCAAGGATCCTTCATCAAAACTGGGAAAGTGAGAACAGATGTATGACAATAGTTGAATTGCAGAGCCGGGTGGATGAACAGAACAGAAGGAGACCAAAGGAACAATTACTTGAAAGTCTGGTTGCTTTGGACAGAAAAGAAAATGAAATTAATTGGACCAGATAGATACAGCCACATCTATGGAATGGAGAGAGGCGAATGAGGGGGGTGGGGGGAAAGGAGAGAAAATCAAGGTTCTAATCTCAAGGGTTTCAACATCTTCAAACGGAAGATGAGGAGCTTATGTGGGCATTGTTGAAAGTGTCAAAGGATAGGGTAACTGTGGGACAGAGGATTGAAGTGACAAGATCTGGAAGATCAGAGTTGTCCCTGAAGGCTCTGCAAAGTGTTGGTTGGTCCATTGTGAGGAGATGCCAATGTGAGAATTGAGGGGAAGCTGGAAGAAGTGTAACTCTAGAGGTGCTTTGTCTGGATGAACTGTTGGTTTCCTGAAGGGTGAGACCAACGTGGAATGATAAAAGGGTAATCATTTGCGGGTTTTCTGCCGACATGGGAAATTTCCATGGGAAAGAGAGGGGTGAGTGTAAATGTAAAGGATTGCAGATACTGAAAGGTGAATGGAACACACATCAGAGGTGGAATAGCTTTGGAGCTGGCATAAATTATGAAAGAGAATTTGTTGAATGCAGAGAATGATGCTGAGGAAGGTGAGGCAAGGAAATTTTCTGAGGTATGAGGTCTGGAATGGTGGACATAGAGGAGAAGAGCCCCAGCAATGATGGTAGATGAAAACTACAATCATAGTGAAAGAAAAAACCTTGAAGTTGCTCGTGTGGAAAGTCTAATCAACAGAACAATACGACAGAGTTCAAAGCTCTGGGAGAATGGAATGGACTTCACAGAAGGAGGAGAGGAGGCAGTACAGCTGTGGGAGTAAGTGTCCATACTGTTGATATTGGTAGCTAATCTATGCTCTGAAATGGATGCAGAGATGTTTCAAAAGGAAAGGGAAGATTGCTATATGGGCCATATAAAAGTGAGAGCAGGTGGCAGCACAGGTAATAGATTTTTGTCCAATTGCTCTAGTGAATGTGATATTGAGTCCCAAAGGTTACAATGTACTTGAATGGAATTTGCACCCTATCACAGGCATTCTCTGTACTCTCTACCACTCCCACCCCCACCCCCCACCTCTCTGCAAATTAAAACATCTTGAACTCTTCTCATTTTTAAAAATTCTGACGAAGGGACCTTGATTTGAAATCTCAACTTTGTTTCATTCCCCACTGTTGCTGTTGACCCTGATCAGTGACCTCACCAATCTCTGCCTTTGTGCATCATATGCAGTTTTTTTTAGCACAAATAGATTTAAAGTGGAAGGATCAGATTGGAGTTGAGGAGAAAGGATTTAATCCAAAGTGCCTGAAAGGGTGGGAAAAGGGGAAATTCCTTGAAACAATGAGAAAGCAGCTGAATGTTGAGCTGAAGCCTAGTAATTGACAGGGCTATGGATGGATTCCTGGGTTTAGAAAGCTTCTTCTTCAACTCAAATAGATTAGATAGGCAGAAAAGCCTTTTTCCTGTGCCATACATTTCTGCAGCCTTTCTGATCCTATCAATGAATAAATTAAAACCAGTGAAACCAGCAAATGTTTGGGGAATCTGTGTTTCTTGGCCAAGGAGGCGTGTGAAACGCCTTTGCTGCGACAGCAAGCGAATCAGAAGGCAAGTCGTATGTTCAAATGCAAGGAGGTGTAGGTGCTGCAAGTTGGAAATTAAAGAGAAAATGCTGCATCTATGGAGATAGGAATGGTTAATATCTCAGATCATCCCGTTTTTAATGAAAGGTTCTTAACTGAAAATTAACTGTTTCTTGCCGCATTTCTTCATTTTCTATTTTCATCTTCGTTGCAAAGGAAAATAACCAAATTCTTCCTGGATTATGCAAGGATTCCTTGCTTTGAACTGCATTAATAAAGCTGAGGCTCGCATCTGCTTTTATTAAAGCCCAAAAGGTGGTTATTGAGCAGGCCTGACATGCTGAGATGATGTGTTCAAAAGCCAGAGTAAAACCCAAGGTCTGTACATCAATTTTTCTTCATACACCTTGACTAGAAGAAAAAGAAATAACCAATTCAGCGACAGGTGAGAATGCACTAAAGGAAACTATGTTTAAGCATGCCTAAATCAGTAGTTGCCTATTATTTAAGAAAGATCCAAACCATAGATTCCCTTTTCACACAGTTCAATGATGAGTCCTTCTCTACCATGGACCCAACGTCTCTTCTCCACCAATGCTTCTAATTCTGGCCTTCAGTTAATCAGTCTCAAAGAAGCTGTTCTAATCCATCTGTGAATTTGCTTTGGTGAGACTACATTCTGATTAACTTTAGTTTCAGTCCTAAAAAATGGAATTCTTGGCTTTGGAGTTAGAATACCATTGATTCAGAATGAGTCCTGGGATAACCTTAGGAGGGTGTTTGAGGAAACTCTGCATTTCTTCATTCAAGCTGATTGCATTGAGACTTAAAGAGAGGTTGACAGGGTACATACGGAGAAGCTGTTTCTTCATGAACCAAGTTATAGTCTCATAATAAAGGGTGAAATGAGGAGAAATGTACAAAGAGTTGTACATCTTTAAAATTCTCCATCTGAGAAGGCAGCGGGTAGTCATTTTTTTCATTTATAATTTAGGCTGAAATTGAAAATCTTTTGACTACAAAGGAATCAAGAAATATGGGGACAGAGCAGGAAGACAACCGAGAAACAGACTACTTATAATCTTGGTGCTATGAAACTCAAATAAAGTCAGAAAATGTTGCTTAGACTTAACAGGTCAGGCAACATCAAAAGAGAGATGAAACACGAAAGTCTGCAGACACTGTGATTGTATTAAAAAAAAACACACCAAAAAGCTGGAGGAACTCAGCCAGTCTTTTCAGCATCCATAAAAGTCAAAGGTATATTGCTGACGTTCCGGGCCTGAGCCCTTCTTCAAGGAGTAAGCAGAATGAGTCAAAAGCAGGAAATTCAGGAAATCTCAGAATACAGACAGTGCCGGCTGGGGGAGGAATCCAGAACAACAAAAGGTGTTTTTTTTAAATTTTTTTACTTTTCATACAATAAACCATACTGACCAAAATACATACAGACATTTTTCTCTTGAATATATAGTGTCATGTTCTCCCCTTTTTCCCCCTCCCTTCCCTCCCTCCCTCTCCCCCCTTCCCATTTATTCAAAGTTCAATCTATAAGATACATTAAATCCGTTAAACATGTCGTCACTTAATAAAATAAACAAGAAATTTTTATCTTTTACTTTTATATACTGAGTCAGTTCATTTCGTTGTCTTCTCCTTCTGTCCTTTTAGGTGGTGGAGGTTCATGGTAGGATTTCTCTATTGTATTTCATGTATGGTTCCCATATTTGTTCGAATATTGTGATGTTATTTCTTAAATTATATGTTATTTTTTCTAATGGAATACATTTATTTATTTCTATGTACCATTGTTGTATTCTCAAGTTGTCTTCTAATTTCCAGGTTGACATAATATATTTTTTTGCTACAGCTAGGGCTATCATAATAAATCTTTTTTGTGCTCCATCCAGATCGAGTCCAAATTCTTTATTTCTTATATTACTTAGAAGGAAGATATGATAAGAGGAGAGGTGAGTGTAGGAGCCAATATGTGTAATTTGTTTACTTGGCTTGTTTGGTAGGTGTTCTATTGATCCCTGGATGATCATCGGAGGCATCCTGAGTTCATTTGGCTTTCTGCAGCCATCTTTGTTCTTGGGCGCATGCACGAATTCCAGGAGCAAGGGCAGTCCTTTAGTATATTAGAGTGCCGACTGGTGCATGCACGGTGCATTTGTGTATTGGAGTGCTGGTTGGAGCATGCGTGTTAATGTATATGAATCAGGACCTTCAGATAGTATATTATAAAAACATGGCAACTTAGAGAAGGGTGAGTGAAATGCTCATAACTTTTGTTGACTGTTTTCGTGAATATTACTCTGTATTCACGGAGCTTTGATGCAAATGTTAAAGAAGATAGTTACCAGTTTATGTGTTAAATAAAAGATTTAAATGCATCTAGACTTGTATTTGAAATAATTGAAATGTGTCATAAATAAAGTGTCTCGCTTCAGTAATGACAATTTATCACATCTGTATGAAAGGAGACAGGGGACGGAGACAGGGTTGAGGGAAGAAGTGAGAAAAGGGTGGTTTTTAATGAAGCCAGAGAAGTCGGTATTAATGCCATCGGTTGGAGGGTACCCAGTCAGAAGATGAGATGTTTTTCCTCCAATTTGTCTTAATCTGGCAATGCATGAGAGCATGGATAGACATGTCAGCAAGGGAATGAGATGGGGAATTGAAATGGGTGGCCACTGGGAGACCCATGCTATTGTGGCAGAAAGTGCCGAGGTTCTGCACCCAGTCTCTCCAATGCAGAGGAGACCACCACGGGAGCACCAGATGCAGTAGATGACTCTTGTTGATTCAGAAGTGAAATGTTGCTTCACTTGGAAGGACCGTTTGGAGCTCTGAATGGTGGTGAGGGAGGAGGTGTCCATGCAAGTAGAGCATCTCCAGCAGTCACAGGGATAGGTATCAAGGGGAACATTGGTAAGGAGGGAGGAGTAGACAAGGTGGAGGGGGAGGAGAGGGGAACATGTGTCTAGTTGTGTCTAGTCTAGTCGGTGGTGGAAATGGCGGAGGAGAATGTGATGGATGCAGAAGATGATGCAGTGGGAGGTGGGGACAAGAGGAATCCTGTCCTTGTTGCATGTGGGGGCAGAGGGGACCAGGGCAGATGTCCAAGTAATGGATGATATGTGGGTGAGTGCCGAGTTAATGGTGGTAGAGGGAAAGCCACATCGTTTGGAGGACATCTTAATGATCTGGCATGGAAGTCCTTGTCCTTGGGGCAGATGGAAACGGAGGAGTTGAGAGAATGGAATCCTTACAGGGGAAAGGGTGGGAAGAGGTGTAGTCGAAGTAGCTTTGGGAGTTGGTGGGTTTATAGAAGATGTCTATCAAGAGTTTGTCTCCCGAGATGGCGACAGAGAGATTGAAAATGGGAGACTATTATTGGAGATGGACCAAGTGAATTTAATGTTGGGATGGAAGTTGGCAGCAAAGTGAATGAAGTCAATGAGTTCATCATGGGTACATGAGGCAGCACCAAAGTAGTCATCGATGTAGTGAAGGAAGAGTTGAGAGGCCTTGCATGTGTTGGCTTGTGGCATAGATTGCTCCACATAGCCAACAAAAAGGCAGGCATAGCTGGGTCCCTGCAGATACACCCCCTTGAGCTGGAGAAAGTGGGATGAGCCATCAGAGAAATTATTGAGGGTGAGGACAAATTCTACCAGCCAGAGGAGGGTGGTGGTGGAGGGGGAGTGGTTGGGTCTATTTTCCAGAAAGAAACAAAGGAGAGGTGCACAGGTTTTATGTTGCAGAAAAAAGAGGAAGAGAACACAAAAGGGAAAGTAATGTTCTATGGTTCTATGGAAAGTGAGTGAAAGATTGAAGACTAGTGGAGGTCATTCAAGCTGTATAAGGAGTGCTGAAGTCATGTCTGGAGGAGGTGTTCCTCCCCTTCCCCTTTCTTCCCCTTCCTCACCTTTTTATTTGGGTGCCTGTCCATTTTATTTCTCATTTCTATGATGGTTACCATTTACTTCCCATGGATGTTGTGTGACCTGCTGAGTTCCTCACTAAACCAAGGCCATCTGCAAATTGGACAATCAACATCTTATATTCTGTCTGGAAACTCTCTAACCAGATGACATTACCTTCTACTTCTCAGATTTCTGATTACCCCCTCCCCATGTCTCTCTTTCCCTCATCACTCTGTTCCCCACCCTCTTCCCTTCATTTTATCAGTGCTACCCCCTGCCTTCTCCCTCTCTCTTCTCAGCTTTCTCTTCTACTCGCCGATCTGTATCCACCTATTACCTCCAACCTGTTAACCTGAGCTCTCCTCCTCTCCTTCCCCTTCCTCTATCCTCCTCTCTTCTTCCCTCCATCCCTCCCCCCACCCTTTATTCTGGTGGCTGCCTGTTTTTGTCTTTGTCTGACGAAGGGCCTGGGCCTGAAATGATATTGCTTCCTTTAGATGCTGCGTGACCTGCAGAGTTTCTCCAGCACATTTGTGTAGTTCAGACGACCCCTGGGTCTGCAGCTTTTCATGTTTAACTGCAGGGGAGGTAAAAACATCTTTCAAAATACCAGAGGAGGGAGGGAGAAACAAAATCAAGTCCTGATCTGAATCAGTGATGGAGCAAAATCGAGTCCTGATCTAAATCAATGATAAAGCAGCTCAAAGCACCACATGGTGTACTCATGGTGTGCGGAGTATTTTATAAAATGGAACACTTACAACATGGTTCATATTTTTTGTATACAATTAATTTTTTGCTTTTTTAATTGAATTGTTTAGTATTATGTGCACCAAGATACAATGAAAATACTTGTTTTCATGCTATCTAGGAAAGTCATCCTCCACATGGTACCCCAGGCAGTGCAAGAATAAAAAAATGTTACAATAAAATAGAATTGTATGGTTTTATGCCATAAAAGGCCAAAGTGCAGGGTGGAGCGTTAAAGAGAAAAGTGCAGTTAAATAGTATGTCATCATCATCTGATATTAATGGAAGGTCTTTTTTGGCTGTTTGGAGGGAGAAATGGGGAGAGGGTGTGGGGAGGGGGGTGGTGGGGTTGGAGATGAAAATGTCACCAGGATGGAGTGTGCCTGTAATAGGTTGGCTACTTTTCCTAGCCAATGAGAGGTGGAAATAGAGTTGATGGATGAGAGGTTGCCTATGACGTCTTGATCTGTGTTCGCAACTCTGCAATTTCTTGTGGTCTTTGGCAGAACAGCTCCTTATGATGCATCTAGACAGAACATATTCTCTGGTGCATCCAGGGCCAGATTAACATAGTACCGAAAGTAACATATGCTACAGTCCTTGCATTTTCAAGGGTCCCCGCATTAATGTACTATGAATTATAAGAAACATTTTTGTTTCATCTTTGTGCAGTGGCTAAGAGGTAATACATTGATAGTCTGTGTTAATAACCTTGATTAAAGGTGATGATTGGCTAAAATCGCTAACCTTGAAAGAGGGTTATTACCACAGACTTTGGATGTGTTGTATCTCATAGCTGCTGCACAATAGTCTGATTAAAGGTGACAATAGGCTAAAATCGCTAATCTTAAAGGGAGGGGGGTGCCACTGTCCTCACCTCACCCGACAGCCTCGATCCTAGCCCTGGCTCCCCCATCCCATCTCACCCCATCCAACTCCCGACGCGGCAGCAGAGGTACAGTGCTGCTGGAGTTCATCAGAGTGCTGCTCCAGCACCTGAGTGGGCTGGTTCAGGGCCACCCCAGTGGCTCACAGTGATGGCTCAATGCGGGAGCAATGGCCGTCTCTGTTACCCATAATCCCCCAGGATGCAGAGCAGTTCCAGCTGTGTGGGGAATTATGGGTAAGCAAGATGGCCATTGCTCCTGCATTGAGCCAGCCACTGCCGCTGTAAGTTTTGGTTTTACAAAATGTGTAAGAGAGTTCTAACAGGGGAGGGGCACAATTTCAGTGCTTGCCATAGGCACTATGTTTCCTAGATAGGGCACTGGTAATCACTAATGATCTGAGAAAGCTAGCATCATTTTGATAAGAATAATTAAGACTATTTAAAACTTACCAAAATGGACATGCAGGGTTATGGTCAGAAATTCTCTCGGGGGTAGGGGGTGGGGGCTGCAGTCACACTTCCCTCTCACCATGCATGAGCCAGCCAGCACCTATTTAGGGCAGATTTAAAATAAATGCTATAGGCTCCACAATGCCTTGATCTGGCACTGAGTGCATCACTACAAATTGTTTAGGGACATGACGAATTTCCTTCACCTTCTGAGGAAGTCGAGGCATTGAAGCCTTCTGGCCATATTGTCGAAGTGATTGGTCCAAGAGAGGTCATTTGTGATATTTATGCCTCAGAACTCAAATCTCTCCACGTTCTTCACTTCAGCATCATTAATACTGAGGGCCCTGTACTCCACCCCAATCTCTGCAGTCAATAACTTTAAATTTACATTTAAATTTTTAAAAATTTAAATTTTTAAAAAAATTTAGACATACAGCATGGCAACAGGCCATTTTGGCCCACAAGTCCGTACTGCCCAATTTACATCCAATTAATTTATACCCCCAGTAGGTTTCAAATGGTGGTAGGAAACCAAGGCCTCCAGGAACCCACACAGACACAGGGAGAACGTAGAAACTCCTTACAGACAGCATGGGATTTGAACTCTGGTCTCGAGCACTGGTACTGTAAAGGTGTTGTGCTAACCACTACGCCAACCAATTCCTTAGTTTTGTTGATATCAAGGGGAGGTTATTGTTCTGACACCATGCCACCAGATTCTTTATCTTTGACCTTTACAACATCATTTGCGGTCAGGTCGATCCTACAACGGTGGCATCATTTGCAGATTTATTGACGGAGTTGGAGCTGTACTTGGACTCACAGTGATGAGTGTATATGGTATAGAGTAAGGGGCTGAGCACAGAGCTTTGCAGGTCACAGATGTTGAGGATTATTATGGATGAGGTATTATTGAAACTAGGTGTCTGAGTGAGTCCTTTTACACAGAGATCCCACTGAATTGGCACGTCAACAACCCATGATTAAAGCCATGTTGGGTTGGATCAGATGTGAAACGCATAGCCTCTGATACTACCAACCTTGGCAGGTAAGTACTGGGATAAAAATTACCCCCCTACCATGTTCATCGCATTCACATGAGTAAGTGGTATAAAAGTGGTTCATTACCATCTTTCAAGGGCAGTGTAAAAGTGCCTATTGACACGTACAGAAGAGCAAAGGAGAGATGAAAACATGCCCTATGGACTGTGAATCTCCACACATTGCTGGATGATTTGTGCCTCTCCACTGTCATCTGTGCAAAAATGGCATCTTACATTTTACCTTAATATTCATGAAGATGTGTATTTTGAAATTATTCATTAAATTTACCATGAATGTTAAGTCTGGTAATTAATTGTATAATTACCCTTCTAACTGCAATAATTGTTATCGACTGATGACCAACCTCTTGTGCCTGTAGGTAAAAATAAATATCAATGTCTTATTTTTGCTCACTGTGATTCTTTATTTGGATTTTAAAAATCTTTCCTTTTGTCTTGTTTTAGTTTTTTCATGATTTGGCAATTCTCTGTTTTGATTTTCTTTCTGTACCTGATTTGACATTGAATTCACCTTCCCTAAATCTCGCTCTCTTTCTCATCTTCTCCTTACTTCTCCATCAATAAATCTACTGGGTTAAGGTGATACACTGTTGTTTACCAAATCCTTTTGCCCTCAATATCCTGTTATCAGCTCACCCTTCCAGCAATTTTGTGAGCAGTTTCTTTTCTGAACCTAAAACATGCATAAACGAGGTTAACTAATGATGCCCCAAGGCAGCTGAAGCTGACATTCTCTCTTCAAGTGTTTATTTGGCAACACACAGCGAAACCCATAATAATGTGGAACATATTTAATGCGTTGCATTTTAAAGGTCACATCATTTATAGTGTCAAACAATAAAAAACTTCATGTACCATTAACATTTCCAATCTCGTGATTTTTGATATCTGCCATCATCATTAACGTGGTATCAATTTACAGGGCCATATGTCACATTAACTGCAGGAGAAATTGATCAGGACACATGGTGGTAGATTTCTAGGTGCGGAACACTTTTGCAATAATGTATTCTGAAATTATGAAAGTAATAAGGATTAAATAGTGTGGAAGAATATACGTTGGAAATAAAATAAGGTGTAATTCAATTTCACTTTTCTTGCCACAACATTGTAAACCCACAAGTTTCAATATCCTATTACATCATTGTATAATATTCCCATTTTGCTTGTTAAGTGACCTCATTCTTTGTGGTACTGAATTTTATCTTGCTGGGTTGGAAAATTGGGAAGTACCCTCGTACAGCTGATAGAACCACCACCTCACAATACCAGAGACCCAGGTTCAATCCCAGCTTCTGGTCCTATTTGTGTGGACTTTGCTCATTCTCACACGAGAGCTCTGATTTCCGTTGTCTACAGTAAATTGCCCCTAATGTGTGGTGAGGGTAGAATCTGGGGGCAGGTGGAAGGAGAGTTGGTGAGAATAAAAATTGGCATTAATTCAGTGTAAATGTGTGGTTGGTGGCCAGCGTGGCCTGGTGGGCTGAAAGGTCTTCTGTGTCGTGTCTCTCCATGATTTTATGAAAACACAATAACACCCATTTAAAGAGCACTCGAGAGAGAGGTGTCCAGTCTGTTGAATTTGAAGTAATTGTAAAGTAAATGTTTAAATTCTTCATTGTGGCTCTTGGCTCCATTATTGCTTTGAGACAAAGGCCTTTTTAAAATTGGCATTGGCTTGGAATTCAATACTGTTTTTTCTGTTTTGACATGGCTGTACCTGTAGTAAATACATGAAACACAAATACACTAACACAGACTGCTCTTACCCCATTTATATTTGTTTTACTTTTTATGTAAAAGTAATGCAACAAGTAACAGAAGGTTTGGAACATCTTTGAGAGTGATTAATGGGAGGCCAGAGCATTGCTGGAAAAGAGATGTTGGGTTCATGGTGGAGAATGACTCATTGTTAAACTGTGTGGAAAGGGGAATCTATTGTTTGGATCTATCTCCAATAAGAAGGGCAGCATGGTTGGCATAGCAGTTTGCGCAACGTCTTTATAGCGCCAGCAATCAGGACCGGGATTGGAATCCTGTGCTGTCTGTAAGGAGTTTGTATGTTCTCCCTGTGTCTGCGTGGGTTATCCCCAGGAGCTCTGGCTTCCTCCCACCTTTTGAAACATAGCAGAGGTGTAGGTTAATTGGGTATAAATTGGGCAGCATGGATTCGTGGGCCAAAATGGCCTGTTACTGTGCTCTGTCTAAATTTAAAAGAGGCAAGTACTTACTTCAACACCTTTAAAGATGGTTTCCTTTAGTTCATTCTCACCTATCCTTGAAGAGGATATTTCTCTGGTTTCCTATTCAAGACCATATTTGCAAAATGGGTCTCTGGTCCTTGGTTTTACTGTGGATTTTCAGGATTTGTCAGTGATGCTCAATGAGAAACTTTGGGACTTTTATGCATTAGATGAGATCCTCCACTTTATTACTCGAAGTTCAAAGTAAGGAATCCATGCTTGATTCTAAAAGAAAGATTCATTGAAGTAGTGTGCCCATTTCCGGGCCTCATACTTTACAAAGAGAGTCAAGGCCTTAGCAAGATGATGAAGAGATATGAGGCAAGATTGGAAAACTGATATTGTTTTCTTTGCAATGGAGAAGGTGAAGGGGAACCTAGAAAAATACAGCATAATAACAGGCTTTTCACCCACGTCTGTGCTGAACATAAAAGTTAATTTAAATTTAAAAATTGTTGTTTGCACACAGCACATATCCCTCTACTCCCTGTGTATTCTAGTGTCTATCTAGCAGCCTCTTAACCACTTCAATTTTATCTGCTACTACCACTACTGGCAACTTATTACAGACACCTACCATTCTACATGTAAAAGAACTTGCCGCATACATGCTGGCAACATCCCAATAAACATCTTCTGTACACGTTCCAAAGCCTCCACCTCCTTCCTTAAATGGGGCAACCAGAATTGCACACAGTATTCCAAAAGCCTAACCAAAGTTTTATATAGCTGCAGCCTGACATCCTTACTCTTATTCTCAATGCCCAGCCCAGTGAAAGCAAGTGCACTAATAAGGCTTCGCTACCACCACATTGATTTGTATGGTCACTTTCAAAGGTCTGTGGACCTAACCCCCACCCCCCTCCCCACTCCCATATCCCTCTATTAGCGATTTTAAGAGTCCTGCCATTTATTATGAACATTTACATTCCAGTTAAAATTGACTTTCCAACGAGTAATACCTCACACTTGTCTGGATTAAATTCCACCTGCCATTTCTTTGTCCCTAACTGTCACGGATCTATTGGAATTTTTTGATAGCCCTCTACACTGTTTATTGCTCTGCCTATCATTTGCAAACTTAATAGCCCAACCACTTACTTTTCATCCAACCCATTGATATCACAGCAAAAACCTCCCCACCATCGAGAACATCTACAGGGAACGCTGCCGTCAGAGAGCAGCAGCAATCATCAAGGATCCACGCCACCCAGCAAATGCTTTCTTCTCACTGCTGCCATCAAGGAAAGAGGTATAGGTGCCACAAGACAGCTCCACCATCAGACTCCTCAATCAGGGAATTATTTAAGGACTCTTACTTTTGCACTTTATTGGTTATTTTTCTCTGTACTACACAGTCAGTTTGTTTATGTTTCTTTATTTGTTTACATGTATGTTGTGTACAGTTTTTTTTGCACTACCATTCTGCCTCCTCCACAGGAAAAAGAATCTCAGGGTTGTATGTGATATGTACTCTGACCATAAAACTGAAATCTAAATAACAAACAAATGAGGTCCCAATGAGGACCTGTGGAGCACCACTGGTCTTGGCCTCCAGTTGAATAATATCCTTCAGTTACTACCCTCTGTCTTTTAAGGGCCAGATAATCCAAGTTATCGATTAATTGTTGAATCCATGCATCTGTACTTTCTGGATATGCCTACCATGAGTGACCTTGTCAAATGCTTTATGGAAGTCCAACTGGTAGATAAAGGAATGGCTGTGGATGTTGTCTACATGGATTTTAGTAAGGCCTTCAACAAGGTCCCACATGGGAGGGTAGTTCAGAAGGTTAAAACACTAGGTATTCATAGAGGGGTTATAAACTGGATTCAATATTGGCTGTGTGGGAGAAAACAGAGAGTGGTAGTGGATGGTTGCTTCTCAGACTGGAGGCCCGTGATGAGTGGTGTGCCTTAGGGATCTGTGTTGGGACCATTGTTGTTTGTTGTCTATATCAATGATCTGGATGATAACATGGTAAATTGGATCAGCAAGTTTGCTGATGACACTAAGATTGGAGGCATAGTAGAATGTGAAGAATATTTTCAAAGCTTGCAGAGGGATCTGGAACAACTGTGAGAATGGATGATGAAGTTTAATGCAGACAAGTGGGAGGTGATGCATTTTGGAAGAGCAAATGAAGGAAGGATATACACTGTAAATGGCAGGGCACTGAGGAGTGCGGAGGAGCAAAGAGACTTGGGAATACAGGTACATTAGTCCTTGAAGGTGATGTTGCAGGTGGTCAGGGTTGTAAAGAAAGATTTTGGCACCTTTGCCTTTATAAATCAAAGTATTGAGTATAGAAATTGGGATGTCATGTTGAAGTTGTATAAGTCATTAGTAAGGCCAAATTTGGAGTATTGTGTGCAGTTCTGGTTGCCTAGCTACATGAAGGATATCAATAAGATTGATAGAGTGCAGAGAAGATTTACTAGGATGTAGCCAGGTCTTCAGGAGTTGAGTTACAGGGAAAGATTAAACAGGTTGGGAGTTTATTCCTTGGAACAAAGAAGAAAGAGGGGAAATCTGATAGCAGTTTACAAAATTATGAGGTGTATAGACAGAATAAATGTGAGTAGGCCCTTTCCATTGAGATTAGGAGAGATAGTTATGAGAGGACATGCCTTTAGGGTGAAAGGGGAAAAGTTTAGGGGGGAATATTACAGGGAAATTCTTCACTCAAAAAGTGGTAGAAGTGTGGAATGAGTTCCTATCAGATGTGGTGGGTGCAGACTCGATCTGGAGTTTAAAGAATAAATTGGATAGATACATGGATGGGAGAGGTCTGGAGGGTTATGGAATGGGAGCAGGTTATTGGAACTATCTGAACAATGGTTGACACAGACCAGAAGGGCCAAATGGCCTGTTTTCTGTGCTGTAGCATTCTATGTTTTTTAACATCCACTGCACCAACTTGTCACTTTCTCAAAAAAAATTCAATCAAATTTGTAAGCCTTACCTGTCCCACATAAATCCACGTGGACTGTCCCTAATCTGATCATGCTTTTCCTAATCTGTCCATCTTCTATCACTAAGCATCCTCTCCAATAATTTCCCTACAACTCATGTAAGGCTCACCAGCCTAATTTCCTCTATCCTCCTTATTTCCCTTTTTGAACTATAGTACAACATAGGGTACTCTCCAGTTCTCCGGGACCTCTCCTGCTGCTGGTGAAGATACAAAGATCTCTGTTAAGACCCCCTCCTTCAATAACATAGGATATATCCCTCCAGGCCCAGATTCACCTGAAGACCCAGCACCATCTCTGCAAAATGACACCATGTTAGCATTCTGTGCACCATGCTTCCAATTGCCGTCCTCCAAGTCTTCCTCCTGTGTGAAATGTTCTTTCCTTTTTCAATATTTTTATCAACATTGAAATTTCACATCCAAAACTACAAAATACATACGGATATATTTTAAAAGTCAAAAAGATACATTACACTTAAATCAAATAATTTCATCAAAGGTAGCCCACACTTTAATCAGATTATATTGTATTGATACTTTATTATAAAAAGGAAAATCTAAACCTACTACCAAAAAAGAAGCTGGCCAAAAATAAGACAGAATTCTTATCAGAATGATAAATTACATCATTAGTCAACATTTCTACCTGCATAAGAAATCTACCTGCATAAGAAATCAAAGATTATAAAAGTAATTGAAAGTGTTTCAAAATTTGAATTCAAACCAGAAATTGAGCATGTAATCTTCTCTAAATTTAATAATGACCTGATGTCACGTGGCCATTGAGCACGTTGAGGTGGGGTAGTTATGTCACTCTCTCCAACAATACCAAATAAAGCAGCTAAGGGATTAGGTTTAAATTTAACTTTAAAAAGTGTAGAGAAAGTTTGAAATACTTTGTCTTAATATTTCTCAAGACTCTGGCATGTTAAGAACATATGAATTAATGAAGCGTCTTCATGGTTACATTCATCACAAAGAGGAGATACAAACCCATCAAAATGAGATCATTTGATTTTGGACATGTGAGCCCTTATGGACAACTTTAAATTGTAGGAGAGGTACTAACCAATTTGATAATTACATTCCAAATTTCTTCAGAAATTAAATGTTTTAAGTCCCGTTCCCAGGCTTTTTAAATTTTTTATCTGTGTGAAATGTAAAGTAGTCATTTAGTACCTCACCCACTTCCTCTGCCTCCAAGTATAAATTCCCTTCTTTATCCTTTGAGAGGACCTATCCTTTTCTGAGTCATCCTCTTGTGTTTAATATATGTATAAAATCCTCTTTAATCCTGATCACCAAGGATGTTTCATGGTCTCTTTAGTTCTTTCTAATGCCCTGCTTGAGCTCTTCCTGCAGTCGTTGTATTCCTCTAAGGCCCTGAATGAATATAGCTTCTTAAACCTTTCATACACCCCCTTTCTCTTTTCGACTAAATTCACAACTTCACTCATCATCCAAGGTTCTTTTACCTTGCCATCCTTGTTCTTCCTCCTTCTGGAATATGCCAGTCATAGTCATCTGCTGGTTTTTACATCATTTCCACAGGTCAGTTGTTGAATTGCCTGGTAATAACTGCTCTCAACTAGAACTGCTGTAAACTAAGATCATAATGATATCAATTTAGTGTTTACCCGTGAGTTCCAAACATATCCAAAATCATCTGGAAACCAATGGAATTGTGATTATTATTCCCAAAAGGCTCTCCCAATGCAACTCCAAGCATCTGAAATTTGATTGAGCTGTTCAGAACTCTGAGGAGCTTTGATAGTTGGAGTAAGGAGATGCAATTTTCAAGAGCAAGAGCGTTCATAACCAGAGAACGCAAATTGGAGGTGATTGCTCAAAGAACGGATTCAATGATAACTTTCAAAAGAGGATTGGATAAGTTCTTGAAATGGAAAGGAGTGGAGAGATAACAGACTCTTTCAAACATCTGAGTATGATGAGCCACATAGCCACTCGACTGCATTTTATTCTCCCACTCTAAAGTAGCTGATCCAGGAAAATCATTCAATAGTTCAAGATCAACTTTTGAAATCCATGGTATGACCACGGAAAATTTTATCTGCCTTGGGTGTTATGGCATAAAAGTCAGTTTCTCGTACTGACTAAAATGAGTCCCCAGTTGGTTTATGTGTCTCTTTTGGTTTATAAAATAGACATGTTTTAAAGGACATCTAAATTATTTCTCAAAATAAATTTCCAAAAGCTTTCAATTTCTATTAAGTAATTTGACTCATCGGGTTGCCTCACGAAATGAAGGACGAATGCGTCGATCCAGCAGGCTGCACGAGGCCCACAGCAGTGCCCTCCAATTGGCCACAACTAAAGGAGGTAACTGGCCTATCAAGGAAAGCAGATCGCAAATGCACCAATCAGTGCTTTGACCACCCCTCTCAGCTTGAAAATAAAAGCAGGGCTGTGAGCCCAATAAAGCTCAGTGTTAACTACACTCAACTGGGGTTCATGTCGTTCTTTCTGGGAACAGTGTGTTCTTTCTGAGCTAACTTCCTGTGCTTATAGGCTCCACAGAGCCATAGCTACATTTCTTTATTTATTTTGTGTTGCTTTTCCTATGTATTATTCGCTTTTCAAAACTAATTTGCTTTCAGTTTGTTTTTACATTTATATTTGTTCCTCTTTATATAGTTTTCAGTTTTTAAACCCCTGCATTCATTTACATTGTTCTCGTGTTACAATGGACGATTGTTTATTTCCTTCCACCCTGTACCTGATAATATGGGACTCAGTGCTGAGAGAAACTCATTTATTGGCACATTATTGCCCACCATTTGGAACTGCATATGAACAGAAGACTGGTTAATGCCTCAAGAATAGCACAGTACATGATACCGAGGGTGGTATATAAGACAAGCAGAGTTGGACAGACAGCTTGGGCTTCCATGTTGCTTAGTTTCAGTTCACTGAAGCATGGTGGTCAGCAACATCTTTTCTTCCTTTCAGCTTTCAGTACTTCTCTGCATACATTTGCATTCGCTCTTCAGTGTTAACAGGACTACTTTCAGGATTTAATGGTTCAGTCATCTTAAATTTTAAATTTAAATTTCGGGATACAGGACAGCAACAGGCCCTTCTGGCCCACAAGCCTGTGCAGCCCAAATACACCAATTAACCTACAAGCCACATACGTTTTTATTCATAACTTTTTTGAGTAACCTTTAACCATAAGATTATAGCAATATGAACAATGCATGAGAATGGATGGCCCTCAAATCACAATACTCATTGAATTGATTCCTTTCAGAACCACTTGTTCACTGGCAGTTTGTATGCTCCATAGAAATAAAAGATTTTGGGAGTTGCTTCAATCACAGTTTAGCCAAATTAAAACGATTTTTATTGAAAAATTGCATTTTTCTGCAATGGCATGCTTGTGAAGACATCATCATTATTTTGTGCAAATGAAGACCAGTTATTGCCAGTAGAAGAGGTTGAATGTCTTGCTTTCATGAGGATCATTTTATCAGCTGCGGGTTTTGTGCGTGAAACAGGGATTGAGAAAAAAAAAATCTCTGTATTGTGCCCAATATCTTTGATTTTGTTGATTGTGCAACACCATTGATGCAAAGGCCTGAAAATTCAGCGGCATTGTGTTCTTTTTCAGTCAAGAAACTGAAAGTTGATTTTTTGCAGAATAAAACATAATAGCCTTCGATGCTGATAAATCAATCAATCAAACACAAGAATCCTAAAATTTGACTGGGTTTTTCTAGGTGGGAGGTTGATGTCATTCCTTCTGGAACCCACCTTTGGCAGATTATGGGTAAACCTCGACCCAGCAGCCCTTGTCTGTTCCAATGGGCCAAGACTTTACAAATGTGGCACTGGATTGGAATCTTACAAGATATTAATCTATTTGGCTTTCCCAGCCCACATGGCAACACCATGATATCTGACCTGACCCCACGAATCCCAAATCCTGACCCTGTGACTAATCCCATAACCCACAACCACTTTTCCCATCAAATCTCTGACTGACCCAAGCCCCCAAACCAGCAACCACCAGTGCCGATCTTAATTCCCACTGTCCACACTCTAGCTGTGTCATGGATCATCACACACAAATTTTCCAGATGACAACACCACTGATCTTCTTCCTTCCCAATGCCCTGATCCTCCCCATCCATCCACCACCCCTCACAATCCTTGGACATCCCAACGCTGACCCAATACTTCCAGACAAACTATGCTCTTTCTCCCCTCATCACCTCTCACCGATTTCCCTTCCATTTTAACCTGGCCCCAACTCCTGATGCTCATTTTCCAGCTGCATGAAATTCAACAGAAAAGGATCTATTGACGGGAGTGTTAAACCATTGAAAAAAAAATATTTCAATAAAACAGTGAAAACAAAAAAAATATTTATATTTGACGCATGTAAATTTCACTCTCAAATCGCAGGAATATGAATCACTTGTGCCTTTTACAAATGACCGTGTTCCATATATTCTAAATCTCTTTATATAAGCACAAGTGTAAACCTTCTTTGATTGTCATCAAGCTGAACAGTGGGGTTTTAATAATATATATGTGCAGCACAGTAGAGGCCCTTCAGCCCACGGTGTTGTGCCAATGTAATAACCTACTCAAATGACTGCTGTAAGGTAAAAACATCATGAGATGGGACCGGAGAAGGAGTCACCCAGTGCTGGGCCATAACAAGTTGCAGTTGTGACCTTGTACTCTCAAGATAAGAGTGGGGATGACAAATTGATGTGCAGGAAGCTAGCAGAGAAGGATAGCAACAGTTTATTCATTGGACAATGTCATGGTATGATAATTTACTAAGTACGTATCCTAAGGTATAAAAAAACACCACTTGCTGATAACGGCAGAATGCGCTTTCTCCAACTATCACTGTTAGTTGCAAGTGTTACAATCCGGTAATAAAGAACCTTGATTTTGACTCAGTCTGGTGTCTGACTCACTCATTCTTGAACAAAGCAGACCTAACACTGCAAAGAATTTCCTTATTGCAAACTCCACAATCATTCTCAGTTCCATGTACCTATCTAATAGTCTCTGAAAGATCTTGCGTCTTTCCACCATATAAACACTACAGTAGGGCCACAGTCATATCAGCAAATAAATTGTGAAACTCATCAGCATGGAATTTGGAAAAAGTTTTCATTTTCATTCCCAAAGGCCTGTCTGTTACACTCTTTCAAGCACACTCATAAAATAAATATAAGGTGAAATATATTTCAGTGCTTCATTCAAAAGGTTATCTGGTTGTTTGAAAATTTATGTTATTGAAGAGACTGAGAAGACAAATCAATATGGACTTGATGCTCGATGAAAGAGTACTTCAAACCTTAGTCCTCTTCAAGTAATTGAGCTGTTCAGATTGACAGGAGAGCTATGAATTGGAGGAAAGCTCAAAGGAAAGCTGTATGAAGAGAAAGACCATAATTAATCAAAGTGCAAGAAAGAGGGAGAGAACAAAGGAGCAGCAACTTGCCGAGCTGGGGCAGAGGGACGGTTTACCATGCCAGTAAATAGAAAAATAACCCAGAAATGGTTTTGAAAAATGAAGACTATTCAAAGAAAATAATCGCAAAGATTACCAAGGCATTTGTGTGATGTAAAAGGATAGAGCATTTGAATAAGACTCTTTCATGGTGCCAGAAAAAATCTATCACAAAGAATATTATCTCTGCAGCTAAATGTTTTAGATGAACATAGATTAAAGTATGCCCAGGGGTGATTACCAGCCAGTAATTCCATTGAGGCAATCAGACATTGCAATAAACAATGAGAGGAGAGCTTGTGTAGTTTACAATCATCATCTGGACCTTAAAATGGAATTATTGCCTCAAATCACTCCCATGTGTTTGGTCTTGGTGAGCAAGATTGGTTGGCAGATGCCAGATGAGGATCCTGGACAATGAAATGCCTTGGTGATATTATTCCAATTCCCACAGAAAGGTGAACCGTTTTGATAATCAGCTAATCACCTGAAAGTTAACTGAGAAACAGCTGTCATCAGATATTCACAAAGGAAGTATATTCATCTTGTTCTCTTTACTCTTACCTGAAATGTACATAACTGAATTTAAATCTTATGCAAATACAAAGTATGTTTGGATACCAATTATTAGAATATCACAAAATATAGGAGTAGAAGTAGGGCAACCAGCCCATCAAGTCATTCTATCATGAGCAGATCCATCCTCCCACTCAGCCCCACTCCCCAGCTTTCTTGATGTCCTGACTAATCAAATACCTGTCAATTTCTACTTTAAATACACCCATGGTCTCACTTCCAAGGCAACGTGCGGCAACATCCCACAGACTCTTAAATTGACGTTGTTTATTCTGAGGTTGCGCCCTCTTGTCCTAGGCTCCCCTACCATAGGAAATTATGATTAAATTAAAGGGTTTATTGTTCTCCACATATGCTTTGAATTTTGTTATCCCACCCCTTTGTCACTGTTTCCTCTACCCCCCCCCCCCCCCGTTGCTTAGCTCCTGTTGATGGATTAGTCTCTAGCAGCTGTTTCAGGACTAACATTCCTTCACATTCGAGAAAACTCCTTAAATTCCAGCGTATTTAATATTTCCCCAAGAGTTTGATGTGAGCAAGTACTTTATTCAGCTCAAGAGGAGGATGCCTTATCTTGTGCAACACCTGAAGTGCTAGAGGAAACAGGCAGGTCAGGAAGCATTGATGGAAAGGATTAGAGAGTCAACAATTTGAGCTAAAAGAGTTCACCAGAATAGGGACAAGGGAAAGGAAGGGGGAGAGGGCCTAACAGAAGTTAGAGAAGTCAATATTGATGCCGTCTGGTTGAAGACTGCCAACAACACCTTCTATTATGTCAACCAGACGGCATCAATATTGACAAATTTCTGGCAGATTCCCCACCCCCCCCAACCTCCCTACTTTCCCTTATCTCTCTGGCCCCATTCTTCTTTCTCTTTTCCCCATCTGCCCGTCACCTCCACCTTCCTTCTTTATCTTACAAACCTTTCCCTTCCTTCCTCCCATCAGAGTGTATCTTTCTCAGCCCTCTGCCCCATTCCCCATCACCCCTTGGATCCTTTCTTCCCTTCCCACCTGTATTCACCTATCACCTATAGCTTGTGCCCACCCCCCCCCACCTCTTTATTCTGGTGTCTATCCGTTTGGTTTTTTTGCTATGTTTAATGAAGGGGTTCAACCCATAACATTGACTGTCTATTGGCCTCTGTGGATGCTGTCTGACCCAGTGAGTTCCTCCAGAATTTTAAGAGAAGCTTCAGTTTTCTGACATCAGCAGTCTTCTTGTTTACCAGTGCTTTATATTGTGTTTTCTTTAAGAACATTACCAAGATCAATCCAAAAAAAGAATTAATGCAGCTACATGCACAATAGTTGCTCTATTTAGATATCCCAAATGCAGTAAATGAATTAATTATTGACATCTGATGTGAAAATTATTTTAAATCACATGTTTTTGTATTTTAATCTTACGATTCTAATTAAAAATGTCAATTAAAAAAGAACTTAGGATATTTTCAAGCAATTGGCATTAATACTTAAGTCTTATTTGGAATTGGCAGGGGTGTACGAGTGAATGGGAGAGACTGAGGGAAGTTGATGGGAATGTAAGCAGAATACAATGGGATTGGTGTGGTATTCATGTAAGTAGATTCTTGATGAATAGCATGAACTTGGTGGAAATGAGTGGCCTGTTTCCATGCTGTATGACTCGATGTGGGAAAGCCAGCTATGATGATTAATATCTTTCCTTCCCAGTAGTAGGAACTAGAAATATAGAGAAAGCATTCTTAATCCACTGCAATTTTCCTTTAATTAATCACAGAATGTTCCTATTTTAGAGCACTTCCCCACAGCTTGTAATTAAATAATGGCCTGAGGTTGTAAAATCAGATTAAATACAGAACCTCCTAACTATTTAAATATTACCAAATACTTTAGGCTACAACAGCTAGTATCTAATTGATCAAATAGCATTTTCAATGCATCAAAAATCTATTCAGACTTTATTATCATTTTGTCATGTATTTGTTTCAATGGTAAAATGATGATTTGTTTTGACAATTTGATATGAAGAAACAGATATAATAGTTCAGTAATAATTCCAACAATAATTAATATTTGTTATTAAACCATTTTAATTAGAATTTTGTAAAGCCGGTGAGCAAAGTTTTATTTTTGATCATTTTTCTAAAGAATAAACTTAAGAATAAATTTTATTTTGGCGATGTGTTTTGGGGGATGTTGTGAACTGAACATAGGATTTCATTAATGCCAAGTCTATTCCACCATTGAGCAATATCTATGACAGGCAAATACTCAAATCAATTAAATGTGTGTTTGTTGGATTTGCATATGTATAAACAGCAGTGCCATGGTCTAAGCATCATTAAATATACATGCATTAGTGACCATTATTCATGAAAGTGCGTCTCCGTTATAAATTATGTATTATAAAAATATATAACCATTAAATATGCATTCATGATAAAATACCTATTTGTCATAAAACTATCTGCACAGCATAAAATATATATTGTAAAATATTACTCATCAACATATGAAATATGTACAATAATATAAGAGGAGTACTTCTGATAGTCGACTATGCCTGCCTCAACTATGCCTCTCTCTGGTAAATGCCAATAGTTCTGAATGGAACTACTTGCCTCTTTGACAACAGTCGATTCAGGATTTTGAACCATTTGCTGTAAAATGCAGACTTCCCAGATATTACAAATCAGAATAAGAAACCTGTCAGTTTCTTCTGCCACTGGAGTCCATACTCCAAACTAGGATGACCATTCCAAAGGAGGATATAGTTATAGATTACCATATATTACCATATATATGTGCATACACACATACACACACACACACACACACACACACATAACATGTACACATACACACACAGTATGTTTGCTTTTGTTGCAATACTGTTTAAATTGAACAGTATTGCAAAAACAACAAATGCAAACACACTGTATGTGTGTGTATGTGTGTGTGTAGTAACCTATGTCCATGTCCTCCTTTGGAATGGCCACCCTGCAACTGGGGAGCTACCTCTCAAATCCACCACAGGATCCAAAAACCAATTCAGTTCAGTGGGAATTGAAAGGATTTTTTTTAGATTTTTTTGAAGTTATTTTGACTGAGTGTTCAACTGAGTCATATCATCTGGCTTGTGCTAAGACCCAGATTTATGTAGGCCCACTGTAATTCTGGGGACCACAGAATAATTTATGCCAATGCATCTGCCATTCTCTTCTCTCACAGAAGTGAAGAGCTGTTGTTTGGAAAAGTTTTTACTCTGATTTTTAATTCTTTTCACAAGATGAAAATGTTTTAATGCACTGAAATTTAAGAAAATAAATATTTTTAGGTTTAATCTATCTCAATTCTATTGCTCTCTGAAAAGACTAAAGAATGCTTCTGAGCAGAAGATTTGGTTGAAGTAGATTGAAAAGTCCAAGAGACCCAAGTTGTAAAGTCTGCAGAGAAATATAGAAGGGTGATGAGTGTTGTACATGAAGTTGTCAGAAGATGTGGATTAAGCAAAACACAACAATGATACATAAAAATGGTGGACCTTAGAAACATGAATAAAATGAAGGTTTAAAACTTTCTGATGGGTAATGAATAATTAGTCAGGACAAGGATGGTTACTGTACATTTAATGCAAAATTAGTATAATAACGCTTCCACCAGCGTTGTCTCCGCTCCATCCTCAACATCCATTGGAGCGCTTACATCCCTAACGTCGAAGTACTCGAGATGGCAGAGGTCGACAGCATCGAGTCCACGCTGCTGAAGATCCAGCTGCGCTGGATGGGTCACGTCTCCAGAATGGAGGACCATCGCCTTCCCAAGATCGTGTTATATGGCGAGCTCTCCACTGGCCACCGTGACAGAGGTGCACCAAAGAAAAGGTACAAGGACTGCCTAAAGAAATCTCTTGGTGCCTGCCACATTGACCACCGCCAGTGGGCTGATATCGCCTCAAACCGTGCATCTTGGCGCCTCACAGTTTGGCGGGCAGCAACCTCCTTTGAAGAAGACCGCAGAGCCTACCTCACTGACAAAAGGCAAAGGAGGAAAAACCCAACACCCAACCCCAACCCACCAATTTTCCCCTGCAACCGCTGCAATCGTGTCTGCCTGTCCCGCATCGGACTTGTCAGCCACAAACGAGCCTGCAGCTGACGTGGACTTTTTACCCCCTCCATAAATCTTCGTCCGCGAAGCCAAGCCAAAGAAAAAGAAAAAGTATAATCAAGTACACACAGGCAACTAGTGCCCCAAAACCTTTTCTCATTCAAGCCATTCCTATTTTTGATTATCACCCACGCAGCGAATGACTTGTGGCCTTGTTAATAAAGTTAATATATCACATTCTTGGACACAACCTGTTGGTGACTATTATTGCAAAATGATGCTGAGCTGTAATGAATTTAAGTTACTCAATTCTTTTTTTAGTAAGTGATAGTGTCATTTTTAAATTCTTTTCTGGAAAGCTGGTATTCGGGGAAAAGACAGACATAGAACATAGAACAGTACAGCACAGTACAGGTCCTTTGGCCCACAAAGTTGTGCTGACCCTTAGACCCTGCCTCCCACATTAAACCATCCACTTTAAATTCCTCCATATGGTTGTCTACTAGTCTCTAGAAATTCTCCAATGTATCTGCCTCCACCACTGACTCAAGTAGTGCATTCCATGCACCAACCACTCTGAGTACAAAAACCTTCCTCTAATCCCTTCCTTGACTTTCCCACCCATTACCTTAAAGCCATGCCTTCTTGTATTGAGCAGTGGTGCCCTGGGAAGGAGGCGCTGGCTGTCCACTCTATTCCTCAATATCTGTCTACCTCAATCATACCTCCTCTCATCCTTCTTCTCTCCAAAGAGTAAAGCCCCAGCTCCCTTAATTTTTGCTCATAATGCATACTCTCTAAACCAGGTAAATCTTCTCTGCACCCTTTCCAACTCTTTCCTATAATGAGGCAACCAGAACTGGACTTAGTAGTCCAAGTGTTGTCCATCCAGAGTTTTGGTAAAGATTGCCATTTTTTAGCTTTGAATTTAACATGGAAACATGTAGCAGTCCGATATACTGACTTCCGTTGATGAAACTCTTTTGACATCTGAGCTGATATCCTTTAATTAACCACACCACCATTTGAACAGCCTCAGGGTGATGGAAGCTTACAAATATGGCACTAATAGTTAAGATGCTGAGATCTCTTCAGGCACTTGAAGCCTCATTTCACAGCCAAAGTGCCAGAGGCAGACTTTGTTTAATTGCAATTTATCCTGAGATGTTTTCCAACAAGATGAAAGTGACAAAGTTTAGAATGCGAATAATTACAGGCCATAACTGATGCTTGCTTAATGGTTTAAATTGTGGTAAATATTGAGTAACATGTTATCTGATGTGTCTGCATAACTGATGAAATTTTTACAGTATTTTGCAGTGAGTTCTTTAAAACTGTAATCATTGGACAAAATTCTTGCAGAGCCAAGGTTGATTTAATTTGGATTTTAGATCTGATTAATAATTTGCAATGTGGAGAAGTTAAAACTTAAATATCATGAACATAAAAATAAAATATTATATTTAAATGCTGCATATAATTTTCCATTGTAAACCACAGATGCCACCTGGTGGCTGCCTGCTTATGCCCCCATTGAATTGCATTTGGGACAAGAACAAAGCCAACATGAAAATAACCAGAAACTATGTGACCAGGTTAGATGCTTGCTGCTTAGTGGTTTGATTTTCAGAAGGTCTTATCAGGGGATGCTTTGGAAACAAATAACTTGGAACGGTTTAATAAGGGAAAATTGAATATAAACCAATTATTGGTTGGACCTGCTCTGAAGGCAGATGGAACTTGGGCCAAATATCAATGGGTATTTGAAGTGGTACCTTGATTGGCCCATTGTGATTCAGAGGGGGAATCTCAGCTCTGGCTTGAACAAGCAATCCTCTTTTCATTTTATTTCAGTCAAATTTCAGAGATATCTTAATAACAGGCCACCTAGGTTCATTTGGGAATGGAGCATTTCTGGTGAAGAATTACTTTCATGTTAGCCAGAGTGAATCATTTGGTCATTGTAGAATTTCCCCATTCCCCACCCCCACAAAAAAAAACATTAGGATGGTAGTTGTTAAACACAAAATGGTGGAAATACTCAGCAGATATGAAGAGAGAAAAGCAATCAATATTTTGAATTGATAAGGATAAACTAGTGGCATCTGTGAAACCACAGCCCAGTTAATGCTTTCCATGGGATTTGGGGTCAGCTGATTGAATGAGTGTAAGCACATCACTCTTAGAGTTGTCTGAATTCAGTTTCCTCATTGTCTTTGCTAATTATTTCTTCCGTGATCTTGAAATCTGGAATTTTCATGGAACATGAATTGACACTCAGTCAGACTAAGCTTTTGCGATGCAAAAACACAGCTTCACACTAAATGTTAGTAACAGTTGCTTGAATAGATGATTGTTTCCTCTGAGAACAGAATGGGTTTTATAATTGGATCTGAAATGCATTCTGAGACATTGCTGGTCCCAAGTCCCTGCTTAGCCTTGTATCCCATTAAACATTTCAGTTAAAGTACAATCAAAGCAAACTGCTCTATTTCTGTAATTATTCTATAATAATATAAAAATCTGATTTACATTGTTGCAACTGTTATAAATGTTGTTGACTTGTTTGGAATTCTTCCTGTCTTGTGTTTAATATTCTCCTGATCCATTTTAATAAAGTTATATACCCAACAGCTAGCAGGGTAAATTTTATTGCTTTGTGCTAGATTTTCAAAGAAAGTACAATTTTTATTTCTTCAAAGGATTTTGAACATCAGTATGAGCAGAGATATAGAAATGTGTAACATGTTGTTTATAATTTCAACAGTTTAATAACATACTTGAGAATTGTTGACCACACAGTATTCGTTTCTGCTCAAAGTATAATGAGCAAAATGTTGATGTTCAGGCAGATAATTGTACAAAATCTCTGGGTCAAGACAGAAGGCTTGAAGTTGCTGCAACAGGGCCCATTCCCATACATTAATACTGCTGTGTGTAGACCTGAGCTTACTGGCCCAGATGGATTTATTGCTAAGTGGCAAGCCCTTGAGTCACAACACATAATGGGGCCACAACAAGCCTCTAGTGCAGTGGTTCTCAACTTTTTTCTTTCCACTCACAAACCACTTTAAGCAATCCCTAGGCCATTGGTGCTCTGTGTTTAGTAAGGGATTGCTTAAGGTGGTATGTGGGTGGGAAGGTAAGGTCGAGAATCACTGCTCTAGAACCAATTATTACTGAAATATTTTGCTTGAGAAAAGTTGATATTGGCCCATTTCCTTTGTCAATTAGGTATGATTAAAACAGTGGTTCTCAAACATTTTCTTTCCACCCACATACCACCTTAAGCAATCCTTTACTAAGCACAGAGAACCTATGGCATAGAGAATACTTAAAGTGGTATGTAAATAGAAAGAAAAAGGTTGAGAACCACTGTTCTAGAAGCAAAGGTCTTCTGACTGTTATGGTGGTCATGGCTTTTCAATGTTCTTGATGTCTCATATACAGAACCATAGAATACTACAGCACAGAACCAGGCCATTGGCCCATCTAATCTGTGCAAAACTAATATTCTGCCTCATCCCATTGATGCACAGCCAGACCATAGCCCTCCATACTTGTCCCACCCAAATATCATTTTTTTTAAATTAATATCAAAATTGGGCCCATCTTCATTACTTCAGCTGGCAATTCATTCCACACTGGTCACCATCCTCTGAAAGAAGAAGTTCCTGACAATGTTTCCATTAAACATTTCACCTTTCATCTTCAATCCATATCCTCCAGTTCTTGTCTCACCTAATTTCAAAGAGAAAATGTCTGCTTGCATTTACTCTATCCATGTCCCTCATAATTTTGTATATCTCTTTCAAATCTCCTCTCATTCTACTACATTCCAGGCAATAAAATGCTAACCTATTTAACCTCTCCATGTAACTCAGATCTTCAAAGATGGCAAAGTTCTTACAAATTCTCTCTGCATTCTTTCAATCTTATTGATTATTTTTTCTTATAGCTAAGTGATCAAAACTACTCACACTCCTCCAGATTTGGCCTCACCAATATCTTATACAACTTCAGTATTGCATACCAACTTCTGTACTCAGTGATTTGATATATAAAGGCCAACATGCCAAAAGCTCTCTTTACAACCCTGTCGACCTCTTTCTACTTTCAGGGAATCATGTACTGTATCTGTATTCCCAAACTCCTTATTGGCTACTGGGATTCCTTAGAGATTGCCCTCTTAGTTTAGATGCGGTTGAAGAAAGCTATTTCAATCAAGATTTCAAAATTTATCTGTATCTGGACAGCTCTGGTAAATCCAGGGTTAATCATGCTTCTGTGCTGCAGTGGCCCATCATATCACTCAGTCTACCATTACTGCCATTACTATCTAACCAAGGAATCAAAATTGGTTTCTTGAAGACTGCAGAAGGTTATGCTGTGAGCAGCACCATGCCTCGTCTGGTGAAGCCACCACACAGGATAACATCCATGCTTAAAAACAAAAGCAGCATGCAATAGACAGGGCTCAGGAACAAACGATCAGATCAAAGCTCTATTGTTCTGCCACAGCTCGTCATGTATGAAGAAGAGGGCAGGAAAACTGAAGATGCTGGAATCCTGGGTGAACAAAAAGAAGATAGTGGGCCAACGTTTAAAATTATATATTTTTAATTGTTAAATTTAGACCTACAGCACAGCAACATGCCCTTCCAACCCACAAGCCCTATCCTGCCCAAATACCCCAATTAACATAAACCCCCATACTTTTTGAAGGGTGAGAGGAAACCAGAGCACCCGGAGGAAAGCCACAGACACATCAGGAAAATGTACAAATTTCCACAGACGGTGCCAGATTTGAACCCAGATCTCTGGTGCTGTAACCCAAATGGGTGGGGACCATACATCGAGACTGTCTCACTGTATGGATTATTAATCTTGACTTCTTCCTGATATCACCAATATCGCTGAAGCCATTCTTCCACAAACTTGAACCACTCCACCTGGCATCAAGAAACAAGTGAGCATAGCAAACAGCACAGGCTTTGGAACTGGAAATCTATTTGAAAGCAGCAGAGAAAGTCTATGCTTTAGACCTACCTGTGCCTGTAGCCAAGCTGTTTCTGTTGAGTCTCGTATCCAGTTGACAATGTGCAAAAGGACAGGACCAATCCAAGTTTAAGTTTATTGTCGTCTGATTGTACATGGACTAACCTGATAAAACAGCATATCTCTGGACCATAGTGCACACCCTCACACAAATGACATTTCAACGTAGCAATCCAAAATAAATATACGTAAAAATAATTCATGGGGTCTCAGATAGTCTTACTGCTTGTGGGAAGAAGTCGTTTCCCAGCCTGGCAGTCCTGGCTTTTCGAGGGAAGACCCCAGTGCTCTTGTCTATACTCACCCTCTGTACTAAATTCCTATGTGATGCTTTGCAGCTACCATAACATTCTATGATGCAGTAAGATAGGACATTCTCTAATGTGCTCCTGTAGAATGTTATTAGGTTGGTGGCTGGTAGCCTTGCCCCCCTAAACCTCCTTAGGAGGTACGGGCACTGCTGTGCCTTTCTGACTAATAAGAAGGTGTTGTGGGTCCAGGCTAGGTCATCCTTTAGATGGATGCCAAGGAATTTTGTGCTCCCCACTCTCTCTATGACAGAGCCATTGATATGTAATGGGGAGTAGTAATTTGTCATAGTCTTTCGTCCTCCTAAAATCCACAATCATCTCCTATGTCTTGTCTATATTGGGATTCAAGTTGTTGCTCTTGCACCACCGTACAAGCCTTTCAACCTCCTCCTGTAAGATGACTCATCATTGTTGATGATGAGGCCAACTTCTGGCTATCTATCCCATCGAGTGACTAGGGTTCCTTTCAATCAATTTGTGGGGTCTGATATGTGCATCCTGGAGTGGTGGTACAGGCTGATCCTTGACAAGCATACGAGGATACCGCTCAGAAAGGAACGGCATGTGCCTGAATGGATTTTAGGTAAGTAGGGGGTTGCACAGGTCCAGAACCATCCTCTCGACATCCTATTCCAGATTCAGTGGCATGGTGAAGTCCAAGATGGCAGGGGGAAGTTCTGTTGAAGTGAATGGCCAGACCAAGCTTCGATGAAAGGGATGCCCTTTTTTGCGAGATGTGATTGACCCTATGAGAGGATTTGTCCGGGCTTGGTCTTGTTTTTCATCCTGTAGGCTGTCTAGCCACCCTCTGCACCAGGCCAACTGGGTGGAGGAGCCAGTTTAGTCGCTGGTTAACCAACCATACCACAGGTAGTACTGGGTTACATGGTACCAGTGGCACACAGATGAGTGACTGACCTGAGCCCAACTACCATTATGTCATTTGAAAACTTGCAAACTTGGAAGATGTCAATTAAATCTAAACTGATCCTAGACCTCAAGTATCATTTCATAGACTTTATTTTGCATCATATATCATGAATAGTTGCCAGCAGTCTCACTGCTTACCGACTCTAAAGCCTACTTCTAAAAGTACGTATATTTATATAGAGAGACAAACAAGCTGTTTCAGAAAATAGGATTACATCATCGAATAAACCCATTGAAAACTACATCAAGACCTTTATTACAATTTTTGTATTTTAAAATCTTAGATTTGTCTAATTTGAAGAAGGGTATATCAATAACTACTGTTAACGTTCTTGACTATCATTTAAGCTTCTAAATAATATCTCACTGAATAAATACTGCATTAAAATGAGCTATTTTGCAATTATGTTAGTGATAGCATCAGACCTTTCTTCATAAAATTTCTTCGACAGATCCCTCCTTTGGATTAACACACCCAGCCTTTTTTCGCTTTCATTCAACCATCCTTACTTACTTACGCTTAGCGTCTACGTTCTACAGGTTTAGTGATGCTTCGCCATGAAAAGGGGGATTAGAAGTATGGGGACATTGCTTGACAGATATACATCATTATTTCCCATCCACATTGGTTCGATAGTTCCCTCCCAGGGATGTTGACTTGTTTTATTGATGAACCCAGCCCAGTTAATGATTAGGTGTCCTTTGTCTGTAAGGTACCCCATTGCATTTGTTTTCACAATTGCTACGGCTGACCACACTTCTACCCTGAACTGTTTGCACAAAGCATAAGGCTATGCTAATATAATGAGGCTGGTACCATGACTGGAAAGCGATGAGATGGTATCCTGCTAAAATTCACTGCTGTGCCTTTGGGGTTTTTGAAGCATGTTTTTGGCATATTAGTCATTCTGCAACATTGGATAGGTTAAATAGGGACACTGGGTCCCAACCTTCTATATGGGCTGCATATCAAACAACTATTGAGATTCTACCTTTTAAGCTTACCAATAACTCGTATAGAGGAATATATTCTTCGGGATATCCTTTTATATTTAGTTTAGTGCCAATTCCTGAGAGAAACTCAGTAGCACCATATTATTTTTCTGTCCATAAATTCCACCTCCTAATTGGGACATTTTGTCCCTCACTATCATTATTAACAATCTTGCTCCCCACACTTTGCTTCTAAAATAAATGCGAAACTATAATATAGGTGTAGATAAATGATTAATAGTACAATCTTGAATTGCAGGGAATCACATCAATTTCGTAATGATCTAGTTTGCTTCTGGTGGTGTGAATCCTTCATTTTCACAGCTGTCTGGGATGTTAACAACATCAGGTAAGGTCCTTTCCACCTAAGAAAGGAGAAAGAATCATGAATAATTGCTTTTATATAAATCATGCCACAGGGTTTGTAGGGGTGCATATTTCTGTCCATCAACAGTTTCTAGCTATCCAAAAACCTGGAGTATACTTTCAGGGCTGTTTTGCACATAGTTTGAGTATAACTTAGGGTATCCTCATCTGTCCAAATTAGGACTACCTTGTTCAGGGTAGCAGAAAATCAACCCATCAATACAGATATCTCATAAAATATTAATCCGGTTGACTTATTTTTCCTATTTTTCAACGTGTACATTACAATGGGCAAGAAATCTGGCCAGCTGAGATTATGATGTGAACAAATATTTCTTAATGCCTCCTTATTTCTCCATTCATCCTTTCAATTATTCCAGAGGACTGATGCTTGGATGGGATAAGCAATTGCCGTCTGAATTCCAGAGCTTCAGCCAGGCCTTTTATTAAACTATTGATAAAATGAGGCCCCCATTTGGTGTTGATCTTCAAGGGTATACCAAATCACTTCTTTCATTAGGACTTTTCCAACTATTCCAGCATCATCTCTTTTGGATGGCAGGCATGTGTACAAAATCAATTTGCAACTGCTCAAACGGCATTTCAGGACCAAGCAGGTGATCAAATTTTTCTGGAGTCCTGCCTCTACTGTGTTGTTGACAGACTAAACTTGTCTGTATTACCCTGTCGACCATTACTGGTTTTCCCAGTGCTAACCATCACTGGGTAATATTGTGCAGCATCCCTCATTTTCCCATGTGAGTCTGAAAATGAACCAGGTGAACCAGGGGAAAAAAGCAATCTGGAGCAATCAGATCACTCTTCAGGATGTACCAGGCATGGTGCCACGTATGGGTCTCTCGAAATGTGGCTGCATTCTGGGCTTTCTCCAGTTTAGAAAGAGAAATGGACAGGGGACAGTCAGTAAGGGCTGGTTACTGCAAAGGGGAGATGGATGTAAATGTGGAAGTCAACAAGAGCATCACCCATTGAAACTGGTTAATTTCAGGTAGTGTGAGCTTCACATTTAAATTACTGCAAGATGTTAAGGTAGAAGGAGAGCATGTTGCTGGAGTGGCCAATGAGATGACATATCCATGAGTTTTCCATAACAGTCCAAAATTGTGGACAACCCCAAATGCATAAAATGAATCAGTATAGATATTAGCAGAGAGGTTCAAGGTGAGGGTCTGTACTCCACACCCTCCCATTCTTTCCCCCTTTTCCCCAGCCTTCTATAAAGACATCAGTCTCTCTTTTTGACTCATACCTTAAGGAAGGGCTCAGGCCCGAAACATTGGTTAAATATTTTTACCTCATATGGACCAGCCGAGTTCCTCCATCATCTCTGTATTTTTACAAAATGTTTAGCTGCCTGAACGGAAGCTCCCTGCAGAAGTGCAAAGTCTTCAACAAGTTCAAATGGTGAGACCATAGCATAACCAGCTGGAAGAACATTATCTGCGGGGTGACGCGATGATTAGTTAATGTAATACATCAGATCTGCATTTTCCAAAGGTTGGTCTGACAGATTGGGACAAAGGGAGGTCACAACTCTCATGAGAGCAGTGCAGTTATGCTCAACATCTCCAATCCCCTCATCAGTTGGTTCTAGTAGGTGTGTGTCAGGGATGATCGCTGGAGAACGCTGAAAGTTGTTATTAGGATGTGACAACAACTTCCTAACCTTTCCGTTGCTGTAAAATGCTGGTTGCAGTGGAATTGAGCATTAACACCGCTCCATGTGGTACATGAACAAACAGGGACGTTTTAATGCAATAGGAAAACTATTTTCCATAATTGTGTAATTGTAACTGCCAGAGCTTGTAAACAGGCTGGCATACCTTTCACCACCAGTGGCAAGGTTACGGAATAATATGCAACCAGGTGCATCCACCCCCCCTCCCCATACGATTGGGTCTAAACACCAGTGGCGAACTCATCGCATTTGTTAACATAAAGTGTAAAAGGCTTACAGTAATCTGGAAGTCCCAAGGCAGGGGCAGGCAGCATGGTATCTTTTAAAGAATGGAAGTGTACTGATATGTTTTCCTCCATTGTATAGCCCTTACCAATTACTGTATATATGAAGCTGGCCCGCCCACTAATGACTCATACCTTAAGTCTCCTCCTCTTTTACCCTGGCTATAAAGGTCACATTACCTCCCCCTTTCTGGCAGTCCTGTACCTGGATCCGGGCCAGCCAAAGTCTTGTGTGCATTAAAGCCTACTGTTCCTGCAGCCTATAACTCTGTGGTTATTGACAGAGCCTATTAGGAAGCTTCTTGCTGGTCCAAAGTCCATTGAATCTGCTTCAGCACACCCCCCGCCCCCTCCACACTAATGTTAAGACAGAATCTCATTCCCTCTAGTTGGGTTTTCACTGACAACAGCACCATATCATACTGAGAAATGACAAATCGTCATTTTTATTAGTCGGGACGAGTATGTTAGGTACAGCTTGTACCCGCACAAGATCAAGTTGTCACATGGAATCCTGCAACTCAAAATCCAGATATTGTAATTTAGTCTGACAAAACTAAAGTTTTTCTTGCAAACAACAATGTCCTTTTTTGGCTAAATAGTTCTACAAGGTAAGAAAATCTTTAATACATGAGGTCAGGTTAAGTGAAGTCACCAGAAGGCCATCAGTGTATAATTAGCAGAGAGCTGGAGGTGTTCTAAATCATATAAACAGCAGGACTTTCAGCGTAGCCTTGAGGTATTGTTGGCCAAGTATACTCCTTGTTAAGATACAATAAAGCATATTCTGACTGACCAAGTGAGGTAGTACAGAGGAAAAGGCTGAGCACAAATCAACGACTGTAAAAACCCTGGATTCTGCAGAGATAGCAGAAAGTATAACATTAGGGTTGGTTACCAACATGGATACAACTACAAATGGCTACTTATTCTTTTTACCCGGTTTATGGATGGGCAAGATAGGAGTATTACATTGACTTTAAGTGCTAATAATCACACCCTGGTTTATCACTGGAGAAAATGCCCTCCTCAGCTTCAGAAGCTAATTGGTATTGTAAATGAATATTCATCTTTTTTTTCCTTGTGGGGTTTTTATTTCTTTTTTTAAAATATTTTTTTATTTTTCACATTATGAACCATATCAACCAAAATATGTACAAATGTTTCTCATTAAATTTACACAGTGGCCTTTTCTCCCCTTTTTTTCCCCCTTTCCCTCCCTCCCCTCTACCCACCCCCCTCCAAAACCCATAAATATTCAACATTTACAATACAATAAAACCATAAAACAATATCTTCACACAAAGGAAAATAAACAAGAAAAATACATCATCTATTTATTACACACTGAATGTAGTCGTTTTGTCTTCTTATCATTTTCATTCTCATTTTAGGGGATGGAGGTTGTAGGCAAGCTCTCTCTGAAATGTTCCATGTATGGTTCCCAAATTTGTTCAAACATTGTGACTTTATTTTTTAAATTATATGTTATTTTTTCCAATGGAATACATTTATTCATTTCCATGTACCATTGCTCGAGACTCATGCTCTCTTCCATTTTCTAAGTTGACATTATACATTTCTTTGCTATCGTTAAGGCTATCATAATGAATTTTTTTGCATTTTATCCAATTTGAGGCCTAATTCTCTACTTCTTATGTTACTTAAAAGAAATATCTCTGGTTTTTTTTGGTATGTTATTTTTTGTAATTTTATTTAGTATCTGATTTAATTCTTCTCAAAACATATTTACTTTCGTACATGCCCAAGTTGCACGTAATGTTGTTCCCATTTCCTTCTTACAGTGAAAACATCTATCCGATAATGTTGAATCCCATTTTTAAAAATTTTTGAGGAGTTATATATAACTGTGTATCCAATTATACTGAATCAAGCATAACCTTGTGTTTATTGTATTCTTCATAGTTCCAGAACATAACTTTTTCCATACTTCATTTTTTATCTTTATGTTTAGATCCTTTTCCCACTTCTGCTTAGGTTCATAGTTTATTTCATTTTCCTTATCTTTCAGCTTAATGTACATGTTGGTTATAAATCTTGTAATTATCATTGTGTCTGTAATCACATATTCAAAGCTGCTTCCTTCAGGTAATCTCAAGCTGTTTCCCAATTTATCCTTTAAATAAGCTTTCAATTGATGATATGCAAACATTGTATGAGTTATTCCATATTTGTACTTCAACTGTTCAAATGTTAATAAATTATTTCCCAAAAAACAATTTTCTATTCTTTTGATTCCTTTTCTCTCCCATTCTCTAAAGAAAAGGTTATCTATTGTAAAAGGGATGATCGGATTTTGCGTCAATAGTAATTTTGGTATTTGATCATTCGTTTTTTTTCTTTCTAAGTGGATCTTCTTCCATGTATTAAGTAAATGATGCTGTACTAGTGAGTTTTTATATTGCACCAACTTTTCATCCCACTTATAAAGTATATGTTCCGGTATCTTCTCCCCTATTTTATCTAGTTCTATCTTAGTCCAGTCTGATTTTTCCCTTGTCTGGTAAAAATCTGATAAATACCTATAATAATTTCTAAAATCTGGTAACTGCAAAACACCTTGATTATACCTCTCTGCTAATTTATCTAACGCTATCCTTGGATTCCTCCCTTTCCACAAGAATTTTCTTATTATTCTCTTTATTTCCTTAAAGAATATTTCTGTTAAAGGAATTGGTAACATTTGAAATAAGTATTGTATCCTTGGGAACACGTTCATTTTAATGCAGTTTACCCTCCCTATCAATGTTAGCGGTAATTCTTTCCAATGTTCTAAGTCTTCCTGCAATTTCTTTATTAGTGGCTGATAATTTAGTTTGTACAAGTGACTTAAGTTATTGTCTAACCTGATCCCTAGGTATCGGATTGCTTGTGTTTGCCATTTAAATGGTGATTCTTTTTTAAATTCTGTATAGTCTGTGTTACTCATTGGCATCTCTTCACTTTTATTTGCATTGATATTGTACCCCGATATTTCTCCATATTCCTTCAATTTCTTATGTAATTCTTTTACTGATACCTCTGGTTCTGTTAGGTATACTATGGTGTCATCTGCAAATAAGCTGATTTTATACTCCTTCTCCTTTATTTTTATCCCTCTTATTTTATTTTCTATTCTTATCAGTTCTACCAAAGGTTCAATTGCTAAGGCGAACAATGTGGGGGATAGTGAACATCCCTGTCTAGTTGACCTACTTAATTTAAAGTGACTCGATACATATCCATTTACTGTTACCTTTGTCAACAGTCCATTATACAATGCTTTAATCCAATTTATATATTTTTCTGGTAAATTGAACTTCTGTAATACTTTAAATAAGTAATTCCACTCTACTCTGTCAAAGGCTTTATCTGCGTGTAGAGCAACAGCTACTGTTGATTTCTTATTTTCATGAACTGCGTGGATTAGATTAATAAGTTTACAGACATTATCCGCTGTTCGTCTTTTCTTAGTAAATCCAGTTTGATCTTGTTTTACTATTTTAGGTACATAATCGGGCAATCTGTTTGCTAATAATTTTGCTATTATCTTATAGCCTGTGTTAAGTAGAGATATTGGTCTATATGATGCTGGTGTTAATGGATCCTTCCCCCGTCTTTGGTATTATTGTAATTATTGCTGTCTTACATGAATCTGGCAAGTCTTCTATCTGGTTCATTACTTCCAGGAGAGGAGGAATTAATAACTCTTTGAATTATTTATAAAATTCTATTGAAAATCCATCCTCTCCTGGTTCGGCAGCTTTTTTAATATATCCTGTACTCCTCTATTTCAAATGGTTTTATTAGTTTGTTTTGTTCCACTTCTTGCAATTTCGGCAATTCAATTTTAGCTAAAAATTCCTCTTTTTTGTCATCTTTCCCCTCATTCTCAGTTTGATACAATTGTTCATAAAATTCCTTAAATTTTCATTAATCTCTGTTGGATTATATGTAATTTTTTTTTGTCCTTTTTCCTTGATGCCAGTATCATTTTTTTAGCTTGTTCTGTTTTAAGTTGCCAGGCTAATATTTTATGTGTTTTTTCTCCCAGTTTGTAATACTTTTGCTTTGTTTTCATTATGTTCTTCTCCACCTTGTACGTTTGTAATGTTTCATATTTAATTATTTTGTCCGCTAATTCTCTCCTTTTCGTTATATCATCCTTTTTTACTAAATCATTTTTTTACTTACTATCTCCCTTTCCAACTGCTCTATTTCCCAATTGTAATCCTTTTTCATCTTAGTCACATAACTTATTATCTGCCCTCTAATGAAGGCTTTCATTGCGTCCCATAATATAAATTTGTCTTTCACTGATCCTGTGTTTATTTCAAAATATGTTTTAATTTGGCGTTCAATAAACTCCCTAAATTCCTGTCTTTTAAGTAGCATGGAGTTTAATCTCCATCTATATGTTCTTGGTGGGATATCCTCCAGTTCTATTGCTAATAATAGGGGTGAATGATCTAATAGTAGTCTAGCTTTATATTCAGTTTTCCTAACTCTCCCTTGAATATGGGCTGACAACAAAAACATATCAATCTTTGAGTAAGTTTTGTGCCTACTTGAAAAATACGAAAATTCCTTCTCTCTTGGGTGTTTCCTCCTCCATATATCCATAAGTTTCATTTTCTGCATTGATTTAACCATACATTTGGCTACTTTATTCTTTTCACTTGTCTTTTGTCCAGTTTTATCCAACATTGGATCCAAATTAAGGTTAAAATCCCCTCCTATCAATATATTTCCTTGTGTGTCCGCAATCTTCAAAAAAATATCCTGCATAAACTTTTGATCCTCCTCGTTAGGCGCATATATATTGAGCAAATTCCAAAATTCTGAGTATATCTGACACTTTATCATTGCATACCTCCCTGCCGGAGCTATTATTTCCTCCTCTATTTTGATTGGTACATTTTTGTTAACTATTATGGCTACACCTCTACCTTTTGAATTATAGGATGTTGCCATTAAGTGTCCTACCCAGTCTTTCTTTAGTTTGTTATGTTCCACTTCAGTTAGATGTGTTTCCTGCACAAATGCTATATCTATTTTTTCCTTCTTCAATCAATTTAGTAGCCTCTTCCTTTTAATTTGGTTATCTATTCCATTAATGTTTATAGTCATATAGTTCAACATGACCATCTTATATCTTGCATACAACTCTTTTCCACCTCTTTGCCACCTCCATCCCCCTTTTCCCATTTTCATCTCTTAGTTTTCTCTTATTACACTTAATGTACAACAATACATTTAAAACATAAAGTATCCCCGCAGTTCCCACATCCACTAATACCTTAACCCCAAAAGATCCCCCCCTTCTCTGAGTTGCCCCATATCCCTTGCTGGGCAACCACAACTCCCTTTTTCATTTGGATTGCGATCTTGTTTGCAGCGTCAACTGATTTTGCAGAGACGGTTATTCCCCCTCCACCCAGCCCTCTCCAGAAAACATTTTTTTAACACATATAACAAAGCTCTCACTCTTCCACCCCCCCCCACTACTCCCTTCCTTCCCTTCTCTTTTCCCTCTTTTGTTCTTTACATATACATTGTTTTTACATCTTTATATATACGTTATCGCCGTTCTTCATTCTTGTTACATCTCTTCATCTCTTCTCCTTTCCTGCAAACGTTCTGCGAATTCTTATGCTTTCTCTGGATCCGAGAAAAGTCTGTTTTGCTCCCTGGGTATAAATATTTTAATTATAGCTGGATGTTTTAATATGAATTTGTAACCTTTTTTCCATAAAATCGATTTTGCTGTATTAAACTCCTTCCTTCTCTTTAAGAGTTCAAAACTTATGTCTGGGTAAAAAAATATTTTTTAACCCTTGTATTCCAATGGTTTATTATCTTCTCTACCTTTATTCCTTGCCCGTTCCAGTATATTTTCTCTTGTTGTGTATCTCAAAAAATTTACTAAGATGGATCTTGGTTTATGATGTGCCTGTGGTTTTGGAGTTAATGCTCTGTGTGCCCTTTCTATTTCCATTTCTTCCTGCATTTCTATCATTCTCAGGACCTTCGGGGTCAATCCTTTTATAAATTCCTTCATATCTGTGCCTTCTTCACCCTCCTTCAGGCCCACTATTTTTTTGTTGTTTCACCTATTATAATTTTATAATTTTCCAACATATCACTTTTCTGAGTGTGATAGTACAGATTCAATCACCAATGTGTATATGTACATATGTACAGATGATAGTGTTGGGCAACTGAACTCAAAATGGTCAACCAGTTTACCTACCTTGGCTGCAACATTTCATCTGATGCAAGGATCGACAAAGAGATAGACAACAGACTCGCCAAGGCAAATAGCGCCTTTGGAAGACTACACAAAAGAGTCTGGAAAAACAACCACCTGAAGGAACACACAAAGATCAGCATGTACAGAGCCATTGTCATACCCACGCTCCTGTTCGGCTCCGAATCATGCAGCATCACCTACGGCTCCTAGAACAGTTCCATCAGCGCTGTCTACACTCCATCCTCAACATTCATTGGAATGACTTCATCACCAACATCGAAGTACTTGAGCTGGCAGAGTCTGCAAGCATCGAATCCATGCTGCTGAAGACCCAACTGCGCTGGGTAAGTCACGTCTCCAGAATGGAGGACCATCACCTTCCCAAGATCGTGTTCTATGGCGAGCTTTCCACTGGCCACTGAGACACCAAAGAAGAGGTACAAGGACTGCTTAAAGAAATCCCTTGGTGCCTGCCACATTGACCACCACCAGTGGGCTGATATCGCCTCCAACCATGCATCTTGGCGCCTCACAGTTCGGCGGGCAGCAACCTCCTTTGAAGAAGACCGCAGAGCCCACCTCACTGACAAAAGACAAAGGAGGAAAAACCTAACACCCAACCCCAACCAACCAATTTTCCCTTGCAACCGCTGCAACCGTGCCTGCCTGTCCCGCATCGGACTTGTCAGTCACCAACGAGCCTGCAGCAGACGTGGACATACCCCTCCATAAATCTTCATCCGCGAAGCCAAGCCAAAGTGTTGGATGACTGAGATTGGCTGAGAGTGTAGCCACACCTACTGGCAGACCATGTCATTCTGGACTGGTTGACCTACTTGTGATATGCTCCAGTCTTTTAATAAAAGCCTTGGTTTGGATCAACAAGTCTTTGGTTCTTTCGACACGCACAACACTGAGATACAAGAGTTGTTATCTCTTTAATTTTCTTTGTCACTTTCTTCCAATTTTTCTCTTAAGTCATTCACTTCCATTTCTACAGCCGTTTCCTGCTCTTCCACATTCTTTACTCTCTTCCCTATTTCTGCCATTACCAATTCTAACCTTTGCATTTTATCTTCTGTTCTTTTCATTTTCCTTTTAATTGCATTAAACTCTAATGAAAACCATTCTTTTAGGGATCTCATTTGTTCTTCAAAACAGACTTTATCTATATTCTGTTCATCAGTTTTACCTTCTATTTCTCTGTGAAGATCTTGGTCTTCTTCTTCCTCTTCTTCTGTGTCTGTATCTGTCTTTGTGTCTTCTTCTTCTCTTCTTTGTGTCTGTGTCTCTTCTGTTTTTCCTGATGAGCTGCTTGTATCTCTTTGTCGGGCCTCTTCTTACTGAGCCTCTTCTTGCTGGTCCTCCCCTCCTGCGCTGCTCATCTGTTGTGCTTCCTGACGTTGATCTTCTTGTAGGTCATCCTTCCGTCTGTCTCCCTCATCTGTTTCATCGCTCCCTGTTCTGCTAGCTTCCTTGTCTTCCAGCTGAGCGCCCTGGTGTCGGGCATCCCTCAACTGTTCGCTCTGTGACAGCCTGCTCCTCTGCTGAATCCCCCCTCCCATCGGTGTCCTCTTTCTCCTTTGATTGCACACTGCGCACTTTTGTTTGGCTCCGAGAGCCATTTTTGTAGTGCACCGGCTAGAGGGTCGCGACTCCACAGGGCAGGTACTGACCTCGAGGGTCGGGTGTTCCTCGCCACCACACCGTTCTATTCCTTCATGCATGCAAGGCCTTCTTCTATCTTCTCCAGTGACTTTTCTACTTTTTTTACAGTTGCCTTTACTTTATCCTTCTTGGGAGCCATCTCCTTTCTCTTCTCTGTATCTTTATCTTCTATTTCTTATATTTTAATTTTGTTATGCTTTGCTTTTTCCTAACTTTTTTCCTATTTTCCTGGAGAGGGCTGGTTTTCCCGACTGGCCACTACTCCATCATGTGACTCCTTCCCGAATATTCGTCTTGAGGGTCACTAGATGTGGCTCTGCTGAATAGACTGTGCCTACATGGTATTTATGAGCTGCCCACAAATTCTCAGGTACTGAGGAGAGAAATGGACAAGGTTGTAAGGCTTGAACAGTAGGAGGGCATTGGTGTTGGAACAGGGCAGTCACTTGGCGCTCCCACACCACACAAATCCTTCTTGGTCAGTGACAGAAAAGACAGATTAGGAGGGGCTTAACAGATGTTCCTGCTGTGCTGCGAGGTGTCAAAATCATTCAATCTTAAATTCCACATTCACAGCCTTATAAAGATGGCCAGATTATTTGGGCAATGTAGGGAATATAATTTTGTGGCTGTTTGTACAGATCTTTCAGTTTGTACAGTTCAATTGTACTTGTACCCCTAATCCCTCTGGCCTGTAAAATATCTTTAAAGCAGTCAAAACCACAGTTAATGTGGGACTTTGTGGTTTCCTCATACATTAAAATGGGTGATTGGGTATACCATACCATGTAATGTGAAACAGTAACTTCTTTAGAGATCCCTATCAAATGGAAATGATAAACAAAGTCAGGATCAATAGAAACTAGTTGGTAACATTCATCTGTAGCAGACTGGTAAGAGTTACGGGGGAGTTGCCAACAAAACAGCATGGTACAGAAGCTGGTTTATCGAGAGTTAACAAAACTTGTAAGTTGATATGCTGCGCTCTGTGGTAGTTCCAGAAACATCCCTTAGGTTGTACAATAGACTGTGGCTCCCAACTTACACAAAATCTGCCTACCTAACAGGGGAATGGGTGCGAAGGAGTCCTGAGACACAGTAATCATTAAATTAATAGAAAATGGTTCTATCAAAGGGATACCAGCAATACCAACTGTAAAAACATTAAGGGGACTTGGAGTGAGCTCCTTGATGGGGATGGGGGGGGGGGTTGATACAGAAGACAGTGACTCTTGTTTCCACTAAAGCTGATATAATTTAGTCCCCAATTTGAATCTGAACAAGGGGGTCCTTTTTCTGTGCTGGCCAACTCCAGCAAGGTGTGATACCCATCTGTTTCAAAGAGGTGTCAATCATGCTGGTGCCCAGGAAGAGTGTAGTAACCTGCCTTAATGACTATTTACCAGTGGCACTCACATCAACAGTGAAGAAGTGTTTTGAAAGGCTGGTGTAAAAGCATATCAGCTCCTGTCTGAGCAGTGACATGGATCTGTTTCATTTCACCTATCATAGCAACAGGTCAGGAATACAACAGATGCCATCTCACTTTCTCTACGTAAAGCCCTGGAACACCTGGACAGCAAAGACGCATACATCAGAATGTTCTTTATCGATTACAGTTTGCCATTTAACACCATCATCCCCTCAAAGTTAATCAGCAAACTCCAAAACCTGTGTCTCAACACCCCATTATGTAATTGGATCCTGGATTTCCTCACTTACAGTGAGGTTTGGTAAGAACATCTCCTCCACAATCTCCATCAGTACCAGAGCATCTCCGTGCTGCGTTCTTAGCCCCCTGTTCTACTCACTATACACCTATGAATGTGTGGCTCAATATGACAGCAACACCATCTACAAATTCACTGAAGATCCCATGAAGTAAGCTGTATAAAAAAGGGGGAATGAGTCAGCACACAGGAGGGAGATTGGAAACTTGGCTGCATGGTGCACCAACAACAACCTTGCACTCGATGTCACCAAAACCAAGGAATTTACTTTTGACTTCAGGAAAGGAAAACCAGAGGTATACAATCCAATGATCATTGGGGGATTAGAGGTAGAGAGGGTGAGCAAATTTAAGTTCTCATGCCACTATCTCGGAGGATCTATCCTGGACCCAACACACGAATAGCATTGTGAAGAAAGCATGTCAGGGCCTCTACTTCCTCAGGACTTGACAGAGGTTAGGTATGACATCAGAAATCCTGAAAATTTCTACAGAGGTGTGGTGGAAAGTGTGCTGACCAGCTGACCAGCTGCATCACGGCACCAATAACCATGAGCAAAAAGCCTAGAAAAAGGTAGTAGACACAGCCCAGGACATCACAGGTAAAACCCTCCCCACCATCGAAAACATCTACAGCAAATGTTGCCGTAAGAGAGTAGCAGCAATCATCAAGGATCCACATCACCCAGCACAAGCTCTGTTCTCACTGCTGCCATCAGGAAAAGAGGTACAGGTGCCACAAGGTTCAGGAACAGCTAGTACCCCTCCACCATCATATTCCTCAATGACAAACATAATCATGGACTTACTTAAGGTCTCTTACTTTTGCACTTTATTGATGTTTTTCCCATCTCTGTATTGCACAGTTTGTTTACATTTCTTTATTTGTTTACATGTGTACGCTGAGTTAGTTTTTTTGCATTGCCAATAAGTAGTAATTCTGCCTCGCCCACAGGAAAAAGAATCTCAGGGTTCATGTATGTTCACTGACAATAAATCTGAAATCTTTTTAATAATGTTGGACAATTTATTCTAGTTGTCTGTACCACAATGATCACTCATGGCACACCTATGCCTTTGGATTGGAATTGTTGAAGAAATAGGTAGTGGGAGGAGGAGAAGGAGGCAATACCTCAGGTTGTGTTTGGGCACGAGGTGCAGCCGGCCAACAATCTCATGCCCACTGCCCTTTATGACAACATCGGCGATATTCATCCTGTGACTGATTATGGGTTGGTCTCCACCTATTTAGAAACTGTAACACACCATGCCTCGTTTCTTCCCTCAACTTCTATTTCCTTTGATAATCCCTCATGCCAATTCTTTTGTCACTTACAAAGAAAGGATTATCCCTCTCCATATTAACTAATGTAGTAGTAACTTCAGCCCAGGTTTCAGTTTGCCTATCAGAATTTCTCATTTTAAAAGTTTTGGCCTGTCTTTGTCCATGTAATTCAGCAATGTCTGGATAGCCAGTAGTGGACTATCTGCCAAGAAACACCAGCACATTAATTCCATTCTCTCTTATACCGTGCCAGAAAATTCACCATCCTCTCCCTTGGCTGCTGCTAAGTCTGAGACATTTCTATATCCTCAGCCTTGTCATCCTCTGCTCACCAGCCAGTAAACTATCGATTCATTTCCCTGTACCAATGATACATCATCTTCTCACTAATCTTTGTCTTCCGCTGGGGGAATGGAGAACCCATTCTACAACATAGGTCATGAGGCTCCCTAGGCTCACTTCGACAACATGGCTATGTCCCCTGATAAGGAGTTATAAATATTACAAGTTTTGGTCAACCATTTATGGAAGACGTTAGGCGCTTTTAAGGGATCTAGGGCTTCAGATATCATGTTTCTATTCTCAGTGGGAGTCCAAGTTTCACTAATTACCATCTCCACTGGGGATCCCAGAGGGACAATTGGATCTCAAACCTGATACTAATGTTTTATTAATCGATTTATCTGCTGACATATTTCCCTTGTCAGGCAAGGAACATTTGGAATTGGTTTTCCTTTTCTTGATTCTGGTTCTGGCTTTAGAATTCATGTTGTCTTTAATCCCACAGTATCTTTACAAGGGTGATATCCTCTGACTGCAAACAAAGCTTAATTTTAATTTCTTACAGAATATATAATATACAGTATTATAACAATATTACAAGAGCATTTACTGGTGGTCCCTTAAACAAAGCTAGAACGTCTCCAATGACATCTTTTATTCCAACTTTAATTTCTTCCAAACCTCACAACTTCTCTAGTCCTTTCATTTCTTACCTGCTTCTTGCCTCACCCCATTGAAATCAATGCTCAGCTTGGGTTACCAGCTGGATTTGAGGACTTTTAATTTCTCTCTCTCTCTCTCTCTCTCTCTCTCTCTCTCTCTCTCTCTCTCTCTCTCTCCCTCTCTCTCTCTCCCTCTCTCTCTCTCTATCCCTCTCTCTCTCCCTCTCTCTCTCTCTATCTCTCTCTCTCCCTCTCTCTCTCCCTCTCTCTCTCTCCCTCGCTCTCTCTCTCCCTCTCTCTCTCCCTCTCTCTCTCTCTGCCCCCTCTCTCTCTCTCCCTCGCTCTCTCTATCTCTTTCTCTCTCTCTCCCTCTCTCTCTCTCCCTCTCTCTCCCCCTCTCTCTCTCTATCTCTTTCTCTCTCTCTCTCCCTCTCTCTCTCCCTCTCTCTCCCCCTCCCTCTCTCTCCCTCTCTCCCCTCTCTCTCCCCCCTCTCTCTCTCTCTCTCCCTCTCTATCTCTCTATCTCTCTCTCTCCCTCTCTATCTCTCTCTCCCTCTCTCTCTCCCCCTCTCTCTCCCCCTTCTCTCTCTCTCTCTCCCTCCCCCTCTCTCTCTCCCTCTCTATCTCTCTATCTCTCTCTCTCCCTCTCTATCTCTCTCTCTCCCTCTCTCTCTCCCTCTCTCTCTATCTCTCTCTCTCCCTCCCTCCTTCTCTCTCTCTCCCTCTCTCTCTCCCTCCCTCCCTCTCTATCTCTCTTCCCCTCTCTCTCTCCCTCTCTCTCTCCCTCTCTCTCTCTCCCTCTCTCTCCCTCTCTCTCTCTCCCCCCCTCTCTCTCTCCCCCCTCTCTCTCTCTCTCACTCTCTCTCTCTCTCTCTCTCTCTCTCTCTCTCTCTCTCTCTCCCCCCCCCCCCTCCGCCCCGTCCATCTTTCTCTTTTTTTAGTCAGTCAGTTCGAATTCCATTCCAACAGCGATCCTACCAATTCTGTCAATTAAATCAACCAATCAGAGACTTTGAGTATCGTTTCACTAACTTTATTTCACATGATGTGGAGCAGCCAGCAGTCTCCACTGCTTACCAATTCTAAGTTCTACTTCTACAAGCCTGTATATTTATACAGAGAGACAAACAAGCTGTTGCAGAAAATAGGATTATATCATGGAATAAACCCATTGAAAAGATCTTTATTACAATTTTTGTATATTAAAATGTTAGTGTTGTCTAATTTGAAGAAGGATATGCTAATATAACCACTGTTAACATACTTGATTATGATTAAGGCTACAACTTAGCTTCTAAATAATATGTCTTGGAAAACATGCTGTATCAAAATGGGTTGTTTGACAATTATGTTAGTGACGGTGTCAGTCCTTTCTTTATAAATTTCTTCCACAGTGATTTAGTCACATGAACAGTAGTGGGCTGAGCATTCAGGGCTATGTGTTCAACCTGATACTGTTCATGCAGCCCTGAGTGCACCAGTGCACAGTGTGATGGGTCTTGACATTTTGCTGCCAACCAGAACAGACTGTGGTCTTTCAGTCAAGAGATCCAGGATCCAGTTGCAGAGAGAGGTTCCAGCAAGGACAGTTTATCCACCAACCTCTGAGGTATGACTGTGCTAAATTCCAAGCTGAAGTCGATGAACAATGGCTTGCACGCGAGGCATTATTCCCTAGGTGGGTCAGGACGGAGTGGAGGGTCACGGCTATTGCATCAACTGTAGATCGGGGTGGCCATTAGGAAAACTGGAATGGGTCCATTTTCATTGGTAGGTGCAATTTGATGAACTCTGTTACCAGTTGCTCAAAGCATTTTGTGATTGTGGAGGTGTGCGCCACTGGAAAGTAGTCATTCAGTCCAGTTACCATCGCTCACCTGGACACCGGGGATGACGGTGATGATGCTGCCAACCTTCACCTGATCAATCTATTCCCAATTATCAGTAAAGCAGTGGAAGATACCAACAGCAGTGCAATCGCATGACATTTATTCTGCATTTAATTGCTCATTCATGGATTTCATTTGTTTGGATTGGACTATAAGTAAATGACTAGTTTACAGTTGCTACATTCATCTTTTTTAGAATTTAACATTAATATAGGCAACTAGTACCTTGAATTTCAAGAGAGATTGACCTGGGCTTTCTAATCAGCATTGCAGTCCAAAGTCCTTTATGTTCAAATGTTTAAATAAATGATAGAAGGAGAAAGTGAGCTGTGGAAATGTTGAAGAGAAGTTTTATTTGCTGGATGATCCAAATCCATCCAACAACTGAGGCACAACATGACAGCAAGAAACAAAACTTTGTTTCTATGACAACAGTACAATGACCACTTCTGTCAACATTGACAGAGACAGGTGCATCTGCCAGGTACATTGGTTCAAGTAGGTTCATCTATTTTGTTGGTTGGATCCATTGGCTCCATACCTCCAAACTTTGACCAGCAGTGATGCTCATACAGGCCTGATAGAGTGAAGGCCGAGTAGACTGTGCAGCATGAGGGTCCCACACACTGGAAAGGAATACACCAGTGTGGTGTGCCAGGTGGAAGGACAGGCAGACCTGAAAGGGTAGAGGCCAGGCAAACCTGAAAGGAATATGCCACGGTGGTGCATGATCAGACGTGAAAAGGGTGAGAACCTAGTGGACCATGCAGGAAGAAAGGCCAGCAGACCTGTGACAGCATTTAGCCCCAGCAGACCTGAAAGGGCAAAAACTAAACAGAATGTGCAGGGTGAAGGCCCCATGGACCTGAAAGGTATACACCACAGTGGTTCACTGGTGAGGATGAAGGCCAAGAAGTCAGTGCAGGATGAGTGTCCCGTAGTCCTGAGAGGAATACACCAGGATGGTGCTCACACAGACTTGAAAGGAAAGAGAAAGCATGGAACATAAGCAGACCTGAAAGAGGTGAAGCGATCTGTGCAGAGTGGTGAATCAACTGGCCTGAAGGGAATCGACAGGGAGATGCTCAAGTAGACTGAAAGGAAGAACAGGAAACAGGGAGGGACTATTAATTATGGGGCACAGAACACAAAATATAATATTAGATGTAGCATAAATCAAAAAACTAAAGATCAAAGGAGTTTATTGCTGGTATATAGACCAGACTACGCTTTTTTATGCTATGTTAAGATTAATCTGTGAAATATATTTTCCAGACCAGTCCAGTTGCTATGTAAAAGACATTTGGACTGATATATGGGTAAGAATATCACAGGTAGGCATTATGGTCAGCATGGACAAGTTGGGCTAAAAGGCCTGTGTCCATGCTGCATAACTCTTACCTCTAAAACTCTTACTTTCCAGGCTGAGTGGCCTCTACGTTTCCAGTCTATTTTCACAGTCAAATGAAATAGTTAAGCAGCATAAATTATTTAGCCTTGACACACCTTTTGCTAGAGACAAAGGCACGTTAGGAGGAATCTTTATGTCACTCATTTTCAGAGTAGATTTAGTATCAATATCGGTAATGCCTGGTGGGCTGGCAGACATGGATCATGGTTAAACACTGGATCAGAGGACAATGTTATTTAGATCTAATGTTTCATTAATAACAGATGACAGAAAAGTGTGAGCGGCAAATTCCATACATTTTGGGCTGTACAGTTAGAGTAGTGATTAGCGCAACTCTATTACAGTGCCAACGACCCGGGTTAGTAGGTTCATTGGTCACATGGGTGTAATTGGGTGGCTTGGACTCGAGGGCAGAAGAACCTGTTGGTGTGCTGTATCTCTAAATTTGAAAAGATGAGTTCCAGAATTGAGATGAGAAAGTCTGCCCTTTACATCAACGCAAAGGGTGATATTAAGGAATTCTGGTAAAACTGATGTTTCTGGGCATTGAGTGGAAAACATCCTGATGTTTGGAGTCACTTCTCATGCAAAGGGTATTACTTGTAGATGTGGATGGTCAGTCATTCCATTCAAGGTAAAAGGCTGTGTAGGTTGCTCCATCTCTCAGTAAGTTGACCCACTGTCCTGCCCTCATCTCATAGCACTGCTTTCTCTTTTCCTTTCACTCACTAATACAGTTCCCCTTTGAATTTTCCTCCACTATAGCACCTGGTATTCCAGGTGTGCAAAATAAAACCTTTTTCCTGGTCCACTTTTGCTTCATTTGTCACTCACTTTCATTCCTTATTCCCTGGCTCTTGATCTTTCTGCCAATTAAACTTTTTTATAGTTAGAAACAATGCTGGAGAAACTCAGCAGGTCAAACAATTATAGTTTTTAGACTGCAGGCATGTAATGGCACAATCGAGCAGTCTAAAAAGGAATGTGCAGGAATTTTGAGTCAATTCCAGCACCGTGATCTATCCTGCAACTTTCCCCCTCTCTCTCTCTCTCTCTCTCTCCCTCCCCCTCTCTCTCTCCCTCTCTATCTCTCTATCTCTCTCTCTCCCTCTCTATCTCTCTCTCTCTCTCCCTCTCTCTCTCTCCCTCTCTCTCTATCTCTCTCTCTCTCCCTCCCTCCTTCTCTCTCTCTCACTGTTAGCCTGCAGTGTAAATTTTACCGGAAAAAATCCCTTGACGGTCATCCCTTACTGCCCGCCCAGCCACTGGGACTGTTGCACTCAGGTCCTTGCAGTCTAAAAAGGCACCCAGTGTGAACGCCCACACCGCAGTAACTATTTTAATTTTTTTCAGCTATTTTCCCGACATTGCAATCTAAAAACCATAAGTGTACTTTATATAGCAAAGATAAAGATACGAAACCAATGTTTCAGGCTTGAGCCCTTCATAAAGGTATGGACAAAATGCAGGTAGACTTTGGTGTTTTACTTCAAACTTTTGTTTTGTACCATTTGCACCCTTTCTCACACTACCCCCTCTGTTCCAAACAGAAGAAGCACAGTTTCTACAGCCTATCCACTTCACGTAAGTATCTCATCATTAATGAGTGAATATGTTTATATTTCGTGAGGTTGGAAAGAAAGAAGCAAGAGAACATCACCAGCTAGATTCTTGAAAATCTAAACTGCAGAAAGAAATTAAGTGGTGCAGAAATTGTGCTGACAGGATTCTTAACCTTTGCCCTTCATCTGACCTGCATTTCTTGAGGGAAAATGTGACAAATGTTTTCTCCTGGTGTGAAACCTCAATGGGCAGCATTGCTTGTCTTTATTTTTAAAAATCCATAATGGAATTACATTCCTGGACTCCTGCCCCAGATTTGCCAAAGGTCGAGGTGGGTGAAGCTCACAAAAAAAATTATCAATTTGGATTTCTGAGCAACTGCAAATGGGCAGAAATACGATTCACATTCCAATCACATGAATGTTAGAAAATAGCATCCCGAATGCAACAAAATCACCTCTGAGCCCATAGCTTACAAAGTTTTCCTCAATTCCTGGTGGATTTGTGCACACAGAAGTCATTCTGCCATTGCAGGGTTCCAAAAATCTGATTTAATTGTACCCTAACTGTAACTTGATATGACAATTCGTAGTTTATACATAGAAATATTTCAGTTATTTTTTTAAGGAAAAAAAATCATCTATTCCAAGGACACTTTCTCGGCAAGACTGAGCACTGTGAAGTTCAGAGGATTGCCTGTGAATCCTGTCAATTTACTGAGAATGTGTGGTATTTGGTGAGTTCAGCTCATTATTCTGTCCCTTTGTTAAGTTACACACTGATAAACAAAACTCTACTCTAATACGAATATACTATCAATGTTTTTGCTGTGATAAGTACAGTTGGTAATAAGCGATAATCTTTGGTTGGAGAGACTGGAAGAAAGCAATGTTGTGCCATTATTTCTATCATTATGCTGTCAGCAATTACCTTTCTAATGGGGATTTACACAAGAATAAATTCTAAATTATATATTTTCTCAGTTGAACATAGAGGTTGTTTGGTGAGGAAGGAGGTACTTTACCTCTCATTTTAGATTCTGAGCAAGCAATTAAAATGTGGATAATTGCAAATATCACCAGTTTTTTGTCTGTGCTAATGGGGGAAATCAGTTGAGGAATATTTAAATTGGAGGATACTTAGCAACTTTCTGTGTTAGTTTGTAACATTTAAGTGTTAGAATCGGCCCTTTGATGTAACCTATATCAAAATGCATTGTCTCAAAATGCTAGATTTTACAATTCACGGCAGTTGAGAAAGAAACATTAACCTTCAGTGATTTATGATGTCCTGAGATATTGTTGAAGCAGTGAGGTTGCTGAAGGTGCCACTGGGTCTCAATAGAGCATTCCACACAGTTTTATAATAGGATTACATAAATCTGTAGCCATGGTATGACAAAGCTTCAGGAATGCCCGAGAGTGACTGCACTGGAATTATAACTGCTAATCTTTCCATTAGTAGTATATAAATTGAGACACTTTGTTGCCTTTACTTCGGTCCCTGAAGCATGATTAACCCTGGATTTACTGGAACTGCTCAGATGTAGATAAATTTTGGAATTCACCTTGATGGGATGGCCTTCTTCCTCTCCACTGCACCTAAACCAAAAGGACAAACTCTAAGAAGGCATCCATTTTTACTTTCCCCAGTAACAGCTCCTTCGCAACTTTCCAAGGATCTAAAATACAGGAACTTCTCATTGTAGATCTTGTCATGAAGCAGATTCTGCAGGTAAGTCAAACATGTGGTTAGGTTCAACGGAGCAGAGACTGCACGTTTAAATAAGGTTATTTTCTTGATTCAACATTGGCTTGCAAAATTGCTGGATTTGCAAATAACCTGAGGTCAAATATTGTGCTGCATTAAACAAGAAAATAGGTTTTCTAATGGCATCAAAATGATTGCTAGATCTCAGCCTCTTGAAATCTGAAAGGAGCTTTTTTCAGGCTGGTCATAATCCAACAGGCAATTTCAATGGCGATTAATGTCAGCAAACATGACAATCAACAAGAGATTTTTTTCTACATCAATTTTAGTGTAATTTTTCAAGACTTCAATATACAAATGCAATAAGCCACAACTGATGTACAAAAAAACCCCCCGCTTCATCATCCTAAGGAGGTGGACATTTATTTTTCAGTACAATAAGTACCACTCATTTGTTACTTTCCATTCATTGACTGTGAGGAGGTGACAATTTCCCAGTAAACAAGAAAACCTGCAAATACTGGGGACTAGAGCTGTACAAAAATGTGTTGGAGAAACTCAGCAGTATTTTTGTGCACTGTTATACTGTAAGGTAAAAACATCATGAGATGGGACCGGAGAAGGAGTCACCCAGTACTGAGGAGTAACAGAATGCAGATGTGACCTTGTACACTCAAGATAAGTGTGGCAATAACAAGATGATGTGCAGCAGACTAACAGAGAAGGGTAGCAACAGTTTATTCATTGGACAATGTAATGGTATGATAATTTACTAAGTACGTATCCTGAGGTATAAAAAAAACACCACTTGCTGATAACGGCAGAATGCGCCTTCTCCAACTAACACTGTTAGTTGTAAGTGTTACAATCCGGTAATAAAGAACCTTGATTTCGACTCAGTCTGGTGTCTGACTCACTCATTCATGAACAAAGCAGACCTAACAATACCCATAGCTAGTTACTACATTCGTCTATTCTGGAATTTGAGATTGATCAAGATAACTCAGGCCTTGAATCTGGGCTTTCTAAATGGTGTTGTATTAATGTAAAAGTCCTTTGGAAATCTATATGTTTAAAATGATTAAATAACTGGTGGCTACACTGAAAGAAGGGGAAAGTGAGTTTGGAAATGAGGTATGGAAATTGGCAAGAATATTTAATGAGTATTATACACTAACATTTACAAACTATCAGTAAAGATTACAATCAAGTTGGGCGATAAGAAGTAAAGAACTTGGCCTCGATTTGGGTGGAGCACAAAAAAGATTTATTATGATAGCCTTAGCTGTAGCAAAAAAAAATGTATTATGTCAACCTGGAAATCAGAAGATAGCCTGAGAATACAGCAATGGTACATAGAAATGAATAAATGTATTCTATTGGGAAAAAATAACATATAATTTAAGAAACAACATCACAGTATTCGAACAAATTTGGGAACCATACATGGAACACAACAGAGAAGTCCTACCGCGGACCTCCACCCCCTAAAATGACAGAAGGAGAAGACGATGAAATGAACTGACCCAGTGTGTAAAAGTAAATGACACAATTTTCTTGTTTATTTTCATTGTGTGATGACATTGTTTAATGGGTTTAATGTATCATATATGTTGAATGTTGAGTGGGTGGGAAGGGGGGTGGGAAGGAGGGAGGGAAGGGGGGGGGGAAAAGGGGAGAAAATGACACTGTGATTAAAGAAAGAGCATTTTTGTATTGTGCATATCTCCTGATTTTGTCCCACAGAAACCTTATAAAGCCATTTGTAAAATTGATAACGACAGGAGATATCTTAACGTAGATAGTTCACCAAGACTGAGATGCGTTTTAGGTTCCTGAGATAAGCAAAGATCAAAATTGTACTGGCCATAATCCTCCATGGACACTGGGGTAGTATCAGATGAGAGAATGGCAAGAGTTTAAATGTAGTTCAAAAATTATATAAAGTACAACTGAACACTGTAAGGCAATCAGTTCAACAATGACAAAAGGGGAAGCTGCTGACCATTATCAATGAAGGGTCCTGACCTAAGGCATTGACTGATCATTTCCACCATGATGCTGCCTGACACATTGGGTCCCTCTAGTTTCTCTTAGTTTTCAGTAAGATGCAATGTATCGAGACAGGTCTCAACTGCTTAGAATCATTCTTCATTCATTGGTAGCCCCTTATCCCTGAGTGAGAAGATTGTAGGTTTCGAGACTTGAATACATAATCTAATGTAGTACACCTGTGTAATACAAAGGAGATTTGGTCCTTTGGATGAAATGAAATTGTGGGTCTCTTGAGTGATCAATGACAATACATTTGAGAGCAAAGGATTTCCAATATCCAATATCCAATGTGCATTGGTTGTCATATACGTAAGTTTCCCCACCGCTGTATCAAATTTTTCACGGTGCACCCAGTTATGTAAATCACAATAGAATACATTAAATGACCACAATATGCCAAGACAGAAAAAGAGATAATAAACTTTAAGAGGTAGATAAATAAATATTCACAATTGTGATTAATGCAAGAAAAATGACACTTCAATAATGCAGACAGATTACTCCCCTATATTATTCTTGACAAGATTTATTATTTGATGAATATCACTAAAAGAAAGATCACCAACCTGAATCTTTCTTTCTCCACTAATCCTGTCTGATTTAATTCCCATTTCAAGCATTGACTGTCTTTATTTCACTAAAAGAGTTTATTCAGTAAATATTCACACCATTGTATGTGGGTCATTTTGTACACAAATCTGTTGTTACATTTGCAACAATGATCACAGTTGAAAAAATGTTGCATTGGATGCAAAGTCCCGTGGGATGTTTGGAAGTTCAGGAGGAATAAACAAGTGTGTAATATTCCACAGCTACGCAACAATTTGCAATAATATTTGAGTATAATGTGGAAACACTTTCTCCCTAAGTACAGATGGCAAATCAAAGTATTAGATAATTTTGTATTTTGACTTTATTAGAAATTTTTAGTTGATTTTTTTTGTAAGTTATTAACTTATTGAATATCATATCAGGCCTCAATGACTACTGCCCATTGGCACTGATCTCCATCAGTATGAAATTCTTTGAGCATCTGGTGATGGAACGTATTAAAGTGCACCTCCCATTTTAATTCACCTACTGATGGAACAGTTCCACTGATGATGCTATAGTCTTGTCATTCCATTGCCTTATTTGACAGGCTGCTGTTCATTGACTTCAGCTCAGTGTTTAATGCAGTCCTGCCCCAGTGGCTGGTAGAGAAGATGTCCTCACCGGGACTCAACACCTTTCTCTGAAACTAGATTTTGGACTTCCTAACAGAAAGACCACAGTCTGTCCAGATTGGCAGCGGAACATTGAGCACCATCACAGAGTTACGTTTACAGATGACACAACAGTAGTTGGCCTCATCAGTAACAATGATGTCGAAATACAGAGAGGACATGGAAAATCTTATGAAACTGTCCAAGAATAACAACCTGAGTCTCAACATGGACAAACCAAAGGAGATGTTTGTGGACTTCAAGAGGACAGGGATGATCACCCTCGATTATTCATTAATAGCTTAGTAGTGGAGAAAATAGAGAGCACCAATTTCCTTGGAGACGCCTAAAGAAGTGACCAATCATAGACACTTTACATCTCCTCAGTTGTCATTAACTTAATAAAAGAGCAGCATGAATATCGTAGCAGTTGGCACAATGCTGTTACAGTGCCAGTGGCCAGGGTTTGAATCCCACGCTGTCTTTTTTTGAAATTTATTTATAGTATCTCCATACATTCATTTCAAATTGACTTAGTATAATATTACATAATAGATACTAAATAATTTTCAAATTTTCACACCCCCCCCACCTCCCCTAACCCCTTAGGAAACCACCTTGTGGTGGTTAATTCCCAAAAACCCAAATGGGTGTGGTATAAACCACAAGTGGCATATGACTTTCGGGAGCAGAAGTACCACCCGTTCCCCCCCCCCAGGCAGACAAAATACACGTATAAACCGAAAAATCATCATTTGCACCCTTTCCACCCTCCCAACACTGAGTTAAACATTGTTTACAATCAATAAAAGCTTTTTTATAAATTTTTTTTTCAAGTCTTCCTGAATTTCATCCACTGAATTAAAACACCTCTGAACATCCCAATTCAACACCGAATCTTCCATTCTTCTCAGTCTCAAGTTGAATTTGTAGCTTACTTTCAAAAAAAGTTTTTTCAAATCTTTTAAAATTTTTTTGAACATAATTCCTTTGGTCTTGATCTTCTAAAGCATCAATGTTATTCATAAGTTCTTTCTTCTATGTTTCCCAATTTAATATCAAATTTTCCACTTTGTCAATCTTCTCAATGTTAAGTTGAAATTATTGTTTATTTTCAAGAAAAACTTATTCAAATTTTTTAACTCTTCTTGGACATTGCTCCTTCAACTTTAATTTTATAAATCATCAATCTTGTTCATAGTTTCTTTCTACTGAGTTTCCAAATTTAATAAAGTTTCTGTTTTTTCCAATTTTCTCAATATTAAACTGATCTTGTTGTTTAGTTTAAAAAAAACCTTTTCAAAACTATTAAAATCTGTTTGCAATGTATGCATACTCACAGATAATAAATTCACTCTTCCAATATTCCATCCAAAAAAAAATCACTGATAAACCTTATTGCAGGTCAAGGAGTTCTATATATATGTTTATCTTCAGAAAATATTTCAAATATTTCAAATCAACATTCGTCGCCATCTTTCAAAAAGGAGTCCGAAATCAACTTTAATAAGTTCTGTTCTTGAGAAAATTCCAGCACCAACTCCGGGTCTGTCTGGGCAAATAGGTCAAATTTCTTCCAAAGTCAAAGAATGTAATTTTGTTCTGTATTTATAGATAATAAGTTCATCCTTCCGCTATTCCATCCAAAAAAAAATCACTAATAAACTTTAATGTTATCTGCATTTTTAAAACTCACGGGCAACCAATGCCAATTACTGCAATTTATCTTCATAAAACATTTCAAATCAATATTCATCACCATCTTTCAGAGGGGTGTCCAAGGCCAGCTTATCCGACAGTCCAATTAATGAGCTCCGTTCTTAAGAAGATTCCAGCCTTGACTCCATGGTTCTGTCTGGGCAAGTAGGCCGAGTTTCTTCCAAAGTCGGAGAGTGTAGTTTTGTTCTGTATTTGAACTCTATTTTCCTTAATCTTTGTTGCCATTTTAAACATCTTTCAGGGGGGTGTCCAAGGCCAGCTTATCTTACAGTCCAATTAATGAGCTCCATTCTTAAGAAAATTCCAGCCTTGACTCCGTGGTTCTGTCTGGGCAAAGAGGCCGAGTTTCTTCCAAAGTCGGAGAGTGTAGTTTTGTTCTGTATTTGAACTCTATTTTCCTTAATCTTTGTTGCCATTTTAAACTAAAAACAATTGATAAACAAAACAAAGACTTTTAACAGAAAAGAAATATTCTTAAAACGGGTATTTATATAGCTGCCTGGGGGAGACCGGGAAGGCACGTCCGCTCCCTACGCCATCTTGCCACGCCCCCCGAATCCCACGCTGTCTGAAAGGAATTTGTACATTCTCCCCATGTCTGTGTGCATTCATTCTGGGTTCTCTGGTTTTCTCCCACCATCCCAAAATGTACCGGGGGTGTGACAGAGTATTTTGAGGTGGTTTGGGATGAGTTGCTAGAGCAACTTGCACACACACATTTCAAAACACAGAATTTTTGCAGGACTTTTGCAGAGTGCTTGTCGCAGAAGAGCAACAAAGTAGCAATGGCAGCAGCTTGCCTAGGAGAGCATGTGATCTTTGCAGGCAAGGGACAGAATAGCTTTGCTCTCAGAGAGGAAGGGAGTGAGGGAGAAAGAGTCACAGAAATCAGTTCCAAAGGGACAATCTGGCAAATTTTGGAAGGCAGCCTGGTCAAAGGAGATTGAGAAGGAATCAGTTGCGGATGTCCTGGAAAATGAATCTCTCTCTGAAAACCAGCAAGAACCCTCCTGAGTGGTCACCATTTGCCTGTTAAACACCAAAGACTGGTGAACTTTGTTAATGCTAACTTCTGTGCACAGTACAAGAATTGCCTGCAAGCAGTGAGATTGGACTGTGATCCAAAGAACTTTTCTAATCTTAAATATGCATTACACACACCTGAACTTAGTATTAGAGGGTGGATTAAGTAGGTTAATAAGTAAGTTAAGCAATAAGTTAAAGTTTAATTCTGTCTTCTTGTTCAAATATAATTAAAAATTCCTTTTGTTTAAGTAACCCTGTTTTGTGGTGCATATCTATTGGTGCTGGTTTTTGGGGTCCTCTGGATTTTGTAACAGGTGTAATTGGGCAGCATGGGCTCATGGGCCAAAAGGGCCTGTTACGGTGCTGTATATCTAAAAATAAAATTTAAAAAGATAAAGCATTTCATTTCTGTATCTTTCCTCCAGTCTTAATCAAATCTTTATCATACGTGTTTTTTTTTTAATTTTATTTTTCACACTATGAACCATACTGACCAAAATACACACAAAAATTTCCCTCTTTTCTCCCCTTTTCCCCCCTCCCTTCCCTCCCTCCTTCACCCCCCCCCTCCCCACTCACTCAACGTTCAACATATATGATACATTAAACCCATTAAACAATGTCATCACACAATGAAAGTAAATAAGAAATTTGTGTCTTCTACTTTTACATACTGGGTCAGTTCATTTCGTCTTCTTCTCCTTCTGTCATTTTAGGGGGTGGAGGTTCATGATAGGACTTCTCTGTTGTGTTCCATGTACGGTTCCCAATTAGTTCGAATACTGTGATGTTATTTCTTAAATTATATGATATTTTTTCCAATGGAATACATTTATTCATTTCTATGTATCATTGCTGTATTCTCAGGCTCTCTTCTGATTTCCAGGTTGATGTAATACATTTTTTTGCTACAGCTAAGGCTATCATAATAAATCTTTTTTGTGCTCCATCCAAATCAAGGCCAAGTTCTTTACTTCTTATATTACTTAGAAGAAAGATCTCTGGATTTTTTGGTAATTTCCTTTTTGTGATTTTATTTAATACCTGGCTTAGATCTTCCCAAAACTTTTCCACTTTCTCACATGCCCAAATTGCATGTACTATAACCATATAACCATATAACCATTTACGGAGCGGAAACAGGCCATGTTGGCCTTTCGAGTCTGCACTGGTTCACTGATTTTGTGTGCCCTTTTCAGGCATTGTTCCCGGTAGATCTTCATTCAATATGTTAAAAAGGTTAAGACTGTTGTTCCCGTTTCCTTCTTACAACGAAAACATCTGTCTGATACTGTTGGGTCCCATTTATTTAACTTTTGGGGCGTGGTGTACAGCCTGCGTAACCAATTATATTGTATCATGCATAACCTCGTGTTTATTGTATTTCTCATAGTTCCGGAGCATAGCTTTTCCCATGTTTCATTCTTTATCTTTATGTTTAGATCTAAGGGACCATTGGCGAAGGTGACAGTAAATGGATATATATCAAGCCAATTTAAATTAAGCAGATCAACTAGACAGGGATCTCCACTATCTCCCTCACTGTTCGCGTTAGCTATAGAACCACTGGGAGAACTGATAAGAACAGAAAATAAAATAAGAGGGATAAAAATAAAAGAGAAGGAATATAAAATCAGTCTATTTGCAGATGATGTCATAGTATACTTAACAGAACCAGAATTATCAATAAAAGAATTACATAAGAAATTGAAAGAATATGGAGAAGTATCGGGGTACAAGATCAATGCAAATAAAAGTGAAGCAATGCCAATGAATAATGCGGATTTCACAAAGTTTAAGAAAGAATCACCATTTAGATAGCAAACACAAGCAATTCGATACCTAGGTATACAACTAGATAATAATCTAGGCCATCTATACAAAATAAATGATCAGCCATTAATGAAGAAATTACAAGACGACTTAGAACATTAGAAAGAATTACCACTAACACTGATAGGAAGGGTAAATTGCATTAAAATGAATATCTTCCCAAGGATACAATACCTATTTCAATCGTTACCAGTTCACCTAACAGAGAAATTCTTCAAGGAGCTAAAGAAAATAATAAGGAAATTCTTATGGAAAGGGGGAAACCGAGGATAGTGCTAGATAAATTAACAGAATGGTACAAACAAGGAGACTTACACCTACCAAACTTTAAGAATTATTATAGAGCAGCACAATTAAGATACCTATCAGATTTTTATCAAACAAGGGAAAAACCAGATTGGACCAGATTAGAGCTAGATAAAATAGGGGAGAAGGTACGTGAACATATACTATTTAAGTGGGATGAAAAGCTGGTGCAACATAGGAATTCACCAGTACTGCACCATCTGCTCAACATTTGGAAGAAGATTCACGTAAAAAGGAATAAAACAAATTGCCAACTACCAAAATTAATATTGACGCAAAATCAACGAATCCCTTTCACAATAGATAACCTTTCCTTTAGAGAATGGGAGAGAAAAGGGATCAAAAGAATAGAAAATTGTTTTTCGGGAAATAAATTATTATCTTTTGAACAAATGAAGGACAAATATGGTATAACTCACGGTACAATGTTTGCGTACCACCAACTGAAAACCTACTTGAAGTACAAATTGGGAAGCAGACTGAGGTTACCAGAAGGAAGCAATTTTGAGTATGTGATTACAGACACAATGATAATTAAAAGATTTATAACAAACATGTACATCAATTTGCAAGAGAAAGAGAACCAGGAAACAAGCTGTAAACCCAAACAAAAATGGGAAACAGATCTTACATGATTTTGATGTTGAAATCACTCACACACCTTCCATTCTCAAGCTTACTTCTTCCTTCGAGACCCGTAACTCTCATTGAATGAGGAGAAATATTGTTACACTATCAACTTTCACTTTCAGAGACATTGTAGAAAGACCAAAAGATCTAAAGAGAGCTGAAAATAGTGTAAAACCAAAAACTACCTGTAAGTTGCCCCTTTATAGCGAATACTACATAGTATTTAACATTAGTTTATCTCAGTAATTAATGAAAATGGCCAGAATCTCTTTTGAAATGAATAGCAAGAGCACACAGTGTAGGTGCTTTGTGTTACTGAGATATGTCTGTGGCTTATGTCACACTGAGCTTCTCTATCAATTTCACTTGTACTACCTCAATGAGATCATGAACTGTTGTTGAACTCAGTGGCGCACAATAAAAAGTATTGTTTACAGGTGAAATACTGAATTGAAGCCCCCTTTTTATTTGGATGCAAAGGATCTTGCGACACTTTCAAATTAGAGCAGAGGGACTTTCCTGTATTGAAGACAATACTTATTCCTAACTATTCCATCTCAAACATGGATTACAATTACCTCACTGATCTTATTAAATGGGCTTTTGTTTAAGCTGACCTCCATTTACAATAGAGTTTGCACTTCAATAGTTTCCTCAATGGTGGCAAAATGCTTTGATATTTCCCATATTATATAGGAAAAGTCCAATAGGACTGCAAGCTTTTCTTTTCAAAATAATGAACAGATTTTGCACATTGAGTAAATGAAAGGATTTGAGATTGATGGAGCAAAGGGGGGCTGAGGTAAAAGATCAGCTATGATCTTACTGAGTGGTGAAACAAAGATGAAGAGCCAAGCAGCCTGCGCCTGCTTCTATTTCTTAATTCCTGTAGCGCATTCTATGAAACGGAAGTTCTTTATTACAGCTGTGGCTGCTTTCAAATAATTTTTAAGATTAGTGTTGATAGCTGTTGGGCGATAGTGGAATTTGAGTCTTGGGATGGCCTGGGGTGATGTGGCTTATTTATAATTCAGTCTGAGTCACCAGTGCCTGTCTTTCACCATGCAGGTGACATCTGTACTTTTCACTTGCATTAACCCCGGAATCTCTGAGCTGATATCGCTGAATATGGGTCAGCGTTTGTGCTTTGTATCCATTCCATTAGGGACAAGGCAGAGAGAATCAGCATTCATTTTGCTTGCTGCCTGCAGAGAAGTATCATTCAAAAGAGGAACTAAATTGAAATAATGATGCCCACCTGGAGAATCACTAAAATTGAACATGCAAGAGGTTCACAGGAAAAATATTCCCATGTAAAACAGCAGGCAGAAAGAAATTTCTTTCAGACTTAAAATCAGAATTTGAGTTGCATTTTGAAAATTGTGGATGGAATTTTTTTAAAAATAAAGTAAATGCTCTTTAGGGTTAGGGTTAGGGTTAGCCCTTCTGATCAATTGGTCTGCTGTCAATATTGGCTTTACATTATACAGATGACACAAATGAATGTCAAAAGTAGAGATCAGTAACTCCAGCACCAGGCTTGATAGAGTTGATTTTGATGAGTTCTTGTCCATAAGACTCAAACTGCGCCATTTAGAAATTTAAAACGTAGTATTTTTTGTACTTTAATTTGTCTGAACTAGTTTCATCCCGGCAAGAGTATGCTTGGGCTCCCTACCTTTGGAAGCGCCGATGGAATTTTAACTGTGAAACCCCTGCAGGTAATTGAACTGAGTGCTAATGAATCTCCTATTGGTTGTCCATTTAGAATCCTATCACCCATTTGAGCGATGTTTATTCAGAATCTCAATAAGTTTTAATCTTCAAGTACCATGAATGAGCTAAGCTGGTAGATGAATCCAGTGTTGCATTTGTCCACCTGATCACTGAGTCTGGCATAGACAACAATTAGTGTGCATTTATAATTGTGATGGGGCCAGTTCAATCCAAAAGAGATCTCACTGTTTTCTTCTTTGATTACCCCATTCATTATGACAACCTAAACGCCACAATTTCTAATTGAACATAACTAGAAAATGACTATTATCTGTTTTAAAGTAGCAAAACATCCCATAAATTCTGAATCCATTTACAAACACAATAAATAAGTTAGCATGTTTATTTAGTTATTTTGGCTCTCTGACAGCACGTTGGAATATAGATAGGGTGCTTTGTTTCAACTTTATAACACTATTCTTATTTAAGAATAATGTGTTATTAATATTAAATAGAATATTTGCTTTCACCCTTGGTTACCTGATGCTCAGGAATTCATAAGAAATGCTGCTTTGAGAGACCATCGACTTTGGGCCATAATACCCATGGTGCCCCTGTCCTTTACTCTTCATCTGTCATACTTTTCCTTTCTCAAAGGCATTGGCTGAGATGTTGCTGTTCGTGATGAACACCACCCTCAAACAAAACCATAGGGATACAGTTATCTTTGTGGCATGGTTATGCCTTTGACTCATGTTGGTTCCTATCAAGTCCCACACTTAGCAAATCCCTGGAATCCAGTAGTAATGGTGTCATCAAACAGACCATTGCTAATTACAGACAATAGACTAGGAAATACAAAACACCAATCCCAACAAACTTTCCAAGTGTGTAAGAGAGAATAAATTAAAGTTACATGGGTTAAATGCAGAAGGTTGGGACTTTGAAATAATTATTTGAGGAAATGGCGGTTACCTAAAAGGGAATTTCCACATAAAGAAAAAGAGGTCGTCAAGAAACACTTATGTTCATTTAACTCTTTGATACACTGAATTAACTGAGGCAAGAATATGTTTTCATGATGAATGTGTTTTCTAAAGATTATGATGGAAGAATGTTATTTACATTTAAGGAAAGACTGGATAATTACATGGAGGGGAGAGGATTGGAGGGGTATGGACCAGGTGCTGGTCAGTGGAACTAGGAGGGTGGGGATTTGTTCAGGCATGGACGAGTAGGGCCAAACTGGCCTGTTCTGTGCTGTATATGGTTATATGGTTAATCTGCCTCAGGCCACCCTATGGAAAAGCAGGGATTCACTGACCACAAGGTTTGGAATCTCTACAAGCTGCTGTCACATCCCATTCATTGTTCAGTAAGTACCAATAAGCACGTTTACTTTTTGCAGCTTCCAGGCCTTTGGAGGCCTGTGGGGATATTCAAGATTCCTTTATTGTCATGTAACAGTACAGAACATGTAATATTACACAAAATTTTCTTCTGCCTGCCATAAGTCACAGAGTCGCATTAGAGTCACCCCAATGGCTCTTACTGTACAGGAGAAAGAGAAGCAAAAGAGAGGCCCTTCAGAGTTACTGAGTGTCCATGGATTCGCATGCAGTGCTCCCACAGGCTCTGCAGTCACAAAGACTCCAATTCAATCCATTGGCAACCTGAGCTCCAGGTCCAAACCTCTGATATGATCAGGAAGCCTTTACTGTCAGAGGCTCATTGGGAACCCTTCTTGCCGTCAGCACCCTCTTGAATCCCAGCTCCAATACCTGATTTTTAAAATTTACAAATTTTAAAGCTAAACAGTGCAAAGGTGTAAGGTAAAACATCATGAGATGGGAATGTGTAAGGAGTTACCCTGGGCAGGGCTGTAACAAGATGTGAATGCATCCTTGTACTTACAAGATAAGAGAGACATTGATGGATTGAGAGGCAGGAAGCTAGCAGGGAAAGGATAGCAACAGTTTTAGTCATTGGACAAGTAATGATATGATGATGTTCTAAGCACGTATCCAAGGGTATAAAAAATCACCATTTTGCTGATAACGGCAGAATGCATTCTCCGACTAACATTGTTAGTCGCAAGTGTTACAATCCGGTAATAAAGAACAAAGAACCCTGATTTCGACTCAGTCTGGTGTTTGTCTCACTCATTCATGAACAAAGCAGACCTAACAATGCAAAGGACAAAATAAGTTTCTGCAAATCTCCAGCAGCCTGCAGCCTATTTAGTGCCATGAATCGGCATAGCTATGGATTTGTTCTCATCTTATGACATTGACACATGTATATTTATGGTGCAGATCATCCCCCCTCCATACCAGAACAATGTAGATCCCATTTGACTGTGCCCATGAGAAAAGACCACACAATAAGATAAAATGACTAAATGCTGCAAATGCTCAATGTCTAAAATGGATACACTAGGCAGGCCAAGAAATGACTTGTGGAGTTAAATTAACCCATTTGATTTGAAGTTTTCATCTCAGAATCAAAAGACATAACTGAAATAACAGGCTAAAATGCTGGAAATACTCAGTAGGTCAGGAAGTACCTATGGAGAGATCCACAAATGTTAGTATTTCAGATCAATCAGAACGAGGAAATCAAAGATGCTTGAAGTTGATGAGAAAGGAGTAGATAAAATAATGATAGTGTCTGTAAAAGAGTGGAGACTGAGGGAGACAGGATGGCATGAACGGTTGGCTGATAAATGGTAATGAGATCAATGGTGGGGCCTTGGATAGTGCTGTAGAACAGAGAGCCCTCAGGGACCAGATACATAGTTCCATGAAAGTGTCCACACCAGTAGACAGGGTAATGAAGAAGGCACTTGGTACCATGCATGTTAGAAGTAAACTGTAGAGAACTGTTGAGTTAAAACAATATAAATGCATAGAAAACTTAATTTACCAAAACTGATAATCCAGTTTTCTCAGGATTTTGATGGTGCCACTTGTAGGTTTTTCCAGTCAAATGGTAGTTGTTCTATTAATACTTCAACACACTCTGAATTCACTTTTTATTCATTGGAACAGAGAGAATAATAATTTTTCATTGAACTCAGTAAGTTTAAATAGAATGTGTTTCAGGTCTTGGAGAATTTCAGTGGTGCATGGAAAACAGAAACAGGTGAGTTTCATGGGAATGTGGGAATGAGGCCTCATCAAGGGAACCAGGCTCTGGTGAGTTAAAGAGAGCGCTGAAAGTTTGGTGCCAGTGCATGAAAGAGAGAACAAAACCAGGATCTCAATGTGATTGAGGAAGTGTGGAAACCAGCACCCGGTGAACCAGTGCTGAACCATCAGGAATTCCTAATAGTTGGATTGTAATTTATCAGAATATATAGAAACTTTAATTACATCCTAATTTCTTCATGGCCAGTCGTGTATTTCTGAAGTGTTGTCATTGCAACCTCTTCAGCAAACTTGGCAGACAATTTGGAAAGAGCAACCATTTGGGATTTATTCACTGATGGCCAGCACTTACATTTTGGGCAGAATATTGAAAAAAAAAACAACCCGTTTATCTTCAAATGATACTTTCTACATCCACACAAAATTGAGGTAGGATATTGTTCAAAGTTCCATCCAAATGAAGGCATTTCCAGAATAGAAGCCAATTTAGGTTTGCAAGCATAGGACTAATGCAAAAGTCAGAGGTTTGTATAAACTAAGGAAAGAATTCACTGGTGAATAGAATAGCATAGAATTGGAAACACAGAAGGAACCATTCAGTCCATTGGGCTTTTGCCAGCTCCTAGCCCACCAATTACACCAGATTTTCCCGCTACCCTGGAAGTTATTTTTTTTTTCTCAAGAGCCTTTCAAATTCCCCCTTTGGAAGATGTGATTAACTGTTTCCACCCTTCCAAACACATTGTGTGAAATATTTTTAAACAACACACTTTTCCTCACGTTCTTTAAACATTGGACTTTAAAATACCAGAAGTGGAAGTGGAGGAATAAAAGATGAAGCCATTGAAAATGTTTTTTTGTTCCTCTGGCACAGTTTTAATGTCCACATGGCGACAAAACAAAAATAGCTGCCACTGAAAAAGCAAACTTTGAACAGCGAGCAGGCCAAATGAATGGATCTACAACCTGCGCTGGGTTGAAGAATGAGGGGAGATTTGTTAAAGGTATTCAAAATTACAAGGGGTATAGATAGAATAAGTGCAAGCAGGCCTTTTCTACAGAGGTTAGATGAGATTAAAAATTGGAGGACATGGGTTAAGGGTTAAAGGGGACAAGTTTAATGTCAACATTCAGGGGAACTTCTTCATGCAGAGAGTGATGGGAGTGTGGAACGAGCTGCCGGCTGCATTGGTAAATGCAGGCTCAATTTTGAGATTTAAGAAAAATTTGGACAGGTAGATGGTGGGAGGCATGTGCAGGGATATGGACCAGGTGCAGCTCAGTGGGACTAGACAGAATAATTGTTCAGCAAAGCTAGAAGGGCCAAAGGTTCTGTTTCTGAGCTGTAGTGTTCTCTGGTTCCAGACTTCTATGAAAGAGCTTGCATTAGGACCTTCGCCCTTGGTTTCTAACATAATCCAATTCAGCTCTCACAGAGTCTGTGAATAGTAAAGGGAATCAGGAGAAGGGTGGTGCAAGGGGAAGAAGGAAAATCCAGCAGAGGAGTGTCCAGGATCTCCAGAAGATAAGAAGTCAACAGTGCATATCAATATAACACTGAGGGAGATCACTTTGGCCATTGGGTCCATACTAGCCATCAGGAAGCAACCCCATGAGTCCCCTTCCTCTCTCTTTATTTCCTCTGTACCCTACAACTTATCCTCTCTCACATGTGCTCATCACTGTTTGTGTGATCCTTTGCTTGTGAAGGGGTAATTTATAGTAGCCAATTAACCAATCAGCAAAACCCCACATGGTCATGGAGAGAATGTGCAAATTCCACTCAGACTGCACCTGAGGTCAGATTTGACCTTGGGTCCCTGAAGTCGAGATATTAGCACTAACTGCTGTGGGACTGTGCCGCACCAACAACAAATTCTAATGGTACACCAATGAAAGCACACACCTCCTTACCCAGGACTCGGAACTGTTTCTCCTCCTTGTGCCTCCTTTGCTCATTGCAGAAAAGCACTGAGTCATGAGTTGATTGAAGGGTTTGGAGGATGATGGTGGGCATTGGAATGATGTCTTAAAAATAGATCAAATTAATTTCAACACCCTGCAATTTCAATACAAAAGTTGTTCAAAATTATGATTGTTTTTTTAAGTTCAAGAATGGCAAAGGGGAGGAGAAAAGTGGTAATTTAAGCTTACAAGATGTGAAGGTAAAATAATCGTCAAAGCACAATGAAAAATGTTTCCAAGTAGGTGTGTTAATACTGTATTCATTTGTAAACATTTTCTTCAACATTAATGCATCAGCTGCAGTAATTTGTTGATGTTGTGGAGTATAAATTATCCTGTGTGTTGCTATTTGCACCCTTAGCCTGGAACTGTATTATTTCATGCACCAAGAGTTACTGGTGTGATTCCACCACCCCCCCCCCCCTCCCCATTTGAAATCAAAGGCCATGATTCATTAAAACCAGTGGGTGAAATAGAGAGAGAGAGAGAGAGAGAGAGAGAGAGAGAGAGAGAGAGAGAGACAGTATGGAGGGAGCAGCAGAGGGAAGAAGGGTTGAACAGGGAAAAAGGAAGAGAGAGAAAAGAAAGATATGATATGAGTGTTTATTGTCATATATAGCCATACATCGTCTGATCCAGATACGTCTGAGGTCACCGCAAGGGCTTAATAAAAAATTTTAAATTTACACCAGGACCCACATTGGCAAATGTTAGTGGATGTTAAGTTACACATCATGCATTTTACAGGTGGACTCAAAAGCCAAAGCAAAGCAATTGCGCTACCAACCATATAACGATACACAGTATGGACCTAACTTATAGTACAGTAATATATGCAAATGAAAGCTTTAATATATTATGTACATTTTATTGCTATTGTGTTATTACGTTAATGTGTATTCTCTCCACTTACTATGCAAAAAGCACACTGTAATGTATAATGACCAACTTACACCCAAATCGATTTGCATCCCCACTTCCACAACGTAACCCAGATGCAAATCGATGCATGGCTGAAATTAAGTAAAATATACAAATGGACTGAAATTCTTATATGCTGTAGGTGTACAGCTATCTAAGGCATAAATTAATTTACCATTATGCACCATGATATAGAAAAATAGTAAATATAAAATAATAGGTCAATAGGTATTCACAATTGTAGTTAGTGCACAGAAAGTGATGTTTCCATACTGCAGACGGATCCATTGGTGGTCCCAGACTGGTTAGGGTGGTTCAATAGCCTGACAGCTGTTGGAAATAATCTGTTCTTGAACCTGGAGATGCCAAACTTCAGGCTTCTGTATGGCCCACCTGAAGGTGTCCATGAGAAGAGAGTGTGAGCAGGACACAATGGGGATCCTTCATATCGTTGATTGCCTTCTCAAGCCAGTGCCTCTTGTAGATGTCTTCAATGCAAGTGAGATTGGAGGTGAAGGGAGAGATAAAACAGGAGGGAGAGAAAGGAGAGGCACAGAGGTACAAACAGGGAAGGGAAAGAAAGGAAAAGGAGAGTTGCCAACAGGGAAGAGAGAGAGCAAGAGAGACAGACAGACAGAGAGAAGGAGAGAGAAGGGAGGGGTACAAATAGAAGTGGAGAGATTCACTTGAAATCTGAGTTGGGCTGCTCATTGTCCCATCTTTGAAGGGCACTGTTAAACTAGTGGTTCCTAGTTGAAACTGTACCTTCACCTTTTCTTGCTATTTAGAGGTGGAATTTCTCTGAGTGACCATAGAACCATAGAACACTACAGCACAGAAACAGGTCTTTCGTCCCATCTAATCCATGCCAAACTATTTGTTCTCTCTCATCCCATCAACCTGCATCCAAACCATAGCCCTCCATCCCTCTCCCAAACTGACTGTTCAATACAGAAGATAAATATTCAAGAATAAACAATATGCAAAATAAGGGTCCTTCAATGAGTTTTTAATTGATTTTGTTGTTGTGGAGTCTGATGGTGGAGCAGGTAATAACTGTTCTTGAAACTGGTAGTGCGAGTCTTGTGGCACTTACACCCCTTTTCTGATGGCGGCAGTAAAAATAGGGCATGGGTGATGTGGTTCCTTGATGATTGTTGCTGCTCTCCGACAGCAGTGATCCATGTAGATTTTCTCGACGGTGGGGAGAGTTTTGCCTGTGATGTGCTTGGCTGTGTCCACTACTTTTCATAGGACTTTCCACTCAGAGATATTGGTGCTGTGATGCAGCTGGCCAACACATTTTCCACTACACCTTTGTAGAAGTTTGCCAAGGTTTTCCACGTCATACCAAACCTCTGCAAACTCTGGAGAAAGGAGAGGCACTGACATGCTTTCTTCATGATGACATTTGTGTGTTGGTTCCAGGAAAGATCCCAGGAATTTAAAATTGCTTACCCTCTCCTTTCTAAAATCAACAATCAGCTCCTTGGTCTTGATGATGTTGAAAACAAGCTTGTTAAGGCACTACCCAATCTGGTCTCGATCTCTATTCTATAGTTTGACTGATGGCTGTTCATGTACTTAAGTTGCTCCGGCTCTACTCTGATCCCTTTTTGCTTCTACTCCATTATGGCATGCACTGATTGATTAGATTATTACTACAGCATTAGTTTCTAAGTTCACACAATGTTCTCCTTAGCTACTACCATCGGTTACTGCAGATAGTTCATACACAAGATCATGTTTCTGCCTCCCTTATCTATAGCAAGTCTATCTCCAGTCCTCATGGGTTTTCTGCTGACACATTTTTCTCACAGGGCTGTTTTAAGGTGATAATTCTCACCTGTTCTTAAGCTGCACCACTACGAAAACCCATTGGCCACCACACTGATGACCCACAAGAAATCCTTGGACATTTGGGAAGAGATTACGGTGACCAGAGGATCAAGCTAAATTAGAAGACCTCAGTCTATTGGATTGATGGACAACTTTCTGTACTGAGGGGAGACAAACATCTGAATTACATCTGATAATGCAGCTATAGAAGTACCCAAATTCCTGCAAGACCACTTTCCTTTCATGGGGAGTCACTTAAATTCCCGAGCAGTTCCAAAATATCGAATGATAATCAAAAGAAAACTTCCTGAGAGAAGAATAATTTTAACTCGCTATAACTACCCTCCAGACAAATGTTTTCCATTTGCTCTGACATTGCTCTTGAGGGTTTCTTACAGGGTGAATTTGTTTGAGATCTCATTGATTGTGCACCTGTAAGCAGTTTCCATTTCAATGCAAAACAATTTTTTCCCACTGACTCTCCATGTTGTTTACAGTTCCAGAGTTAGAAAGGTGATATACATAAATAGAGATAACTAGATATATAAACTTTCACTAATTGTAATGGATTTGGACCAAGGATTTGCAGTTTTAATCTTTTTTATAAAAGGTAAACCACAGAAGTATATTTGCAAAGAAAACCCCATTCATCAAATTCTGTCCCTGCCAGCATTTTTGTTATATTTAGGTTCATAATAATCCTGTTGGTTGTCACTTATTGAAATAATTTTGCCTCGTAGATGAATTAGAAAATGACATTTGTGCTCTTTCTATTTGTTATTCATGAAAAACTAATGTATATTGGGAACACTTTGAAGTGGCACCCTTTGAGAAGCTGGACAAGGTCCTTGGCCTTTCTTGCCACATTTCATCCAAATTGCCATTTTTCAATCCTACACCATGCAAGTAGTGAAGTTATGAATTTTTATTTCTGATTTACTGATAAAAAATGTGATCTAAGAACTGCAGGCTATATTGTTTGATGTTAATGCACAAATAACAGCTGACCCAACTGTGACCCTGTGGAACGACAGCATGGCTTCGATGGGACAGAAGGCCTGTGTCTGTTTCTGTTCCTTATGTTACTTTACAATATTTTAATTTAGAGAGGCAGCATGGTAACAGGTCCAAATATGCCCACGAGACCAATTAACCTACTGACCCTGCACGTCTTTCAAATATGGGAGGAAACCAAAGCACCCAGAGGAAACCCACGCAGACATGGGGAGAACATACAAACTTCTTACAGAGAGTGTCGGATTCAAGCCTGGGTCACTGCCACTGTAATAGCAATGTGCAGGACTATGTGATGTGTTTTTCAATTTATATACTTGTCTTGATGTACTGATTGTTTAATAGCCATGTACAACACTTCATAATATATTTTCATTGTATTTTTTAATTTGTATTGTTTAAAACAAATAAAAATAATTTTAAAAGAAAGTTGTATGCTAACCACTACATTAACATTGCCAAACACTAAAAATACATCAGAAAACATAGTACATAGAAAACTACAGCACAATACCATAGAACACTACAGCACAGAAACAAGCCTTTCAGCCACTCTAGTCTGTGGCGAACTATTATCCTGCCTAGTCCCACTGACCTACACCTGGACCATGTCACTCAATCCATGAACCTGCCCAAATTTTTCCTTAATGTTAAAACTGAGCCTGTGTGGTTCTGACCTAGTAACTTACTCTTAACAACTGCCGAGAATTTCCCTACTGCATTGCCCTCTATTTTCTCTCAGTTTATGAAAAAGCATGCTGCAAAATTATATTTTTTTATCTTCATTCACTCCTGAACATTTCAAGCTGTTTTTAAAATGATGCCTATCTTTAATAGGTAAGTCTTGTAGGTAACTGGATGCTATGTATTGTGGCCCTGATGAATACAATGAAGTTCCCCAATCACGGGGCTTTGCACAAGCATTGGGGTCACCATTAAACCATGTCACTTAACATTTTCCCCTTTCACAAAATTGGTCCCTTAACTTCATTTTCTCCCTGCCCCACTGATATTTCTGCTTTCCTCCTTCCCTCACATTTTTTCGTCCCTGTTGTGAGAGATGGGAAAATTGATCTAAAATTATGAACATGGAAGAAACTAAAATTCATCAGTTAATGGCTGTAACCAGTACAAACAGGATAAACTTGGGGGTTAGGATGCAGGAAAGCAGAGTCAGCACGATTAACATAAGAATCTTCTGTGTGACAAGAGCCACCATAAGACTAAGAAAAGGAATGGTAAGGTACAAAAGAATGTAGGAAGTTGAGGTAGTCTGGATCAGATAAAGGTCTCCTAGCCCTGGACAGAAGTACCAAGTCCTACATATCTAATTAGCTAAACATATACAGATTTATACATATGAAATTAGCCAACCCTAGATAGAATGAGTCAACTCTGCATACCAAGAGATTGTAGCCCCGAGAATCAGGAAGGTGTGAATAAGGACAATGACATGATGGGACACCCACAGGATACCCCCTGGTCCTCCAAGTGTACTGAAACTGCACGTAGGCAGGAAGGATTACCTATGCCAAACCCATCCAGGGGGCAGAAGAATGTAAGGGGGAGGGCACTCTGATACTGAAATTGACTGTATAAAAGTTGGGTGAGCCCCAGTATATGTGTGTATTCCCAGGGTAAGGGGAAGCACCCAACTTTGCATTGTTGTTGTAATAAATGTTCTTTGTTCTCAATTTTTGTCTCGAGCAATTTCTTTAAAGGTACTTTAATTTCTAACAAATGGGGGATCGTCCGGGATCACACTCCCTCCACTGACAGAGTGCCCCGACGACGAGAGTAGGTGCACCGCGGCTGATTCAGCTGGACTCACGGGCGACGGGTGGCTGGTCAGTGGAAGAAGCGAGTGATATCCGAGAAGAGGCATTGAGAACAAACGACGGGAGGAAGCGCGCTAGAGCATTGCTACTGGAACTCGGTAAGAGTGATTTTACTTGTTTATAAGTATGGGAATAATGAGTAGCAAGGAAGAGAGTCCTGGTTCAGGATGTGAACACCAGATAGCTACGTACAGCCCGCTTGGGTTGATGTTATCTGAGTGGGGCATGGGAAAGACACGTGGGAAAGACAAACTGACAATGGTTAGGTATTGTTGTATTGAATGGGTTAAATGCCCGGTTAAAGGGAGCTCCGTGTACTGGCCAAAGTTCGGATCCGAGGATGAATGGATGTTTCAAGCTTTGAACATCTGGCTCTATCAAAACCAGAGAAACAATGTTGAGAGCAGGGAATATGCAGCCTGCTGGCTCAAGGGACCCATTGAACAACTGGTTTTGAATGAGAAAGAATTCAGGGATAAGAGAGAGGAGGAACCTTTTGTCCCTGAATCACAGGGGTGGGATGTGTTACATTCCCTCCCTCCACCTTATGTTCCTCCTATGCCGGCTCCTATCTTTCCTTCCCCTCCTATGACCTACCCTTCTGCACCTCCCCCTCCTCCCCCACCCCTAGAGAAGAAAGAGGAGAACCGGAGTGGTATGGTGACTCGCTCACAAAGCGCTCGATTACCACCTCCGTTGACAGTAGAGGTAGAACATTGTAATTCAGAACAGCATGAGATCCCTCAGGAAGAAGTGGCAGAACCCTGCGATTCACTTCTCAGGGAACAGGAACACAAATCTAAGAAACCAGAAATCAGCTGGATGCGACCCCTGCGGGAGGTTCCCGTGGGAGAAGGTCTTAGGTTTGTAAATGTGCCCCTGACCAGCACTGAAGTACGTAATTTTAAGAAAGAATTAATCTCCCTGATAGAAGATCCCCAGGGATGTGCCGAACAGTTAGACCAATTTTTGGGACCAAATCTGTATACTTGGGAGGAATTAACATCCATCTTTAAGACTCTGTTTACCTTAGATGAGCGGGGAATGATCCGACAGGCAGGCATTAGAGTATGGGATAAGGAACACCAAGGGGGGCACGAGGCGACCCCTGGAGAAGTCAAATCCCCCTCACAAAACCTAATTGGGACAAAAATACCAGTGGTGGCCGCACACTGATGGAGGAATACAGGATTAATTTGATTAAAGGAATCAGGGAATCTGTCCCCAAAGGACAGAATTTCAAAAAAGCCTTTGAGGTTCCCCAAGGTCCCGAGGAGACCCCCTCTGCATTTCTCAATAGATTGCGCACGGCAATTCAACAATATGGGGGTCTCGACATAGAATCCCCAGCAGGGGAACAATTGGTTCTAACGGGTTTTGTTACCAACTCAGCCCCAGACATCAGAAGAAAGCTACAAAAGACAGAAAATTGGCACAAGCAAGGAATTACCCAGCTACTGCAGATTGCTCAGAGAGCATTTGTCCAGAGGGCAGAGGATAAACAAAAAGGGAAAGCTAAAATTTTATTACAAACAGTCAAAGTAGCTGATCATCACAAAAAAGATAAGGATTACTGGCCAACTTCTGTACGTGGTGAGGGGAGCCACGGGTGGGGAGGTGGAGACCCCAGCAGGTGGAGGAGTAGAGGAGGATTCCGGGGACGACGTATGCCCCCTAGAAATTTTGGGAAAGATTGGGAAACAGGACCCCTTATTTGTTTTCATTGTAAAAAGGAAGGGCACTTTAAAAAGGAATGCCCACTGCGAGCAATGGACACATGTTCCTATGCCCTGATGGAAGCTGATCACGAATAGGGGGGTCACGGTTCTCAGTTAATACACACCGTGGGGCTGCAAGGAGAACCGTTAGTTAATTTATGCATAGGACCCCACAGTGATAAGATGACATTTTTGGTCGATTCTGGAGCCGCCCGATCTAGCGTTCTACACCAACCCCAGGGGGTGAAAATAGAAGGGACAGTTACAGTTTCTGGGGTGGGAGGACGAGACTTTCCAGTCCCGGTATTGCGAGAAGTCAGAATTCAAATGGGAGATAAGATCATAATTGAGGATCTTCTATTACTTCCCCAAGCCGGAGTATGCTTGCTAGGAAGGGATTTACAGGACCAATTGGCTATCGGTACTCGACCTCTACAATCAGGCATTGGAGTACAAATCTATGTTTTAAACGAGGAAGATCGCAAACTAATAAATCCAAGAGTATGGGCAGGAAAGGGAAATAGAGGAATCCTCGATATTCCTCCGCTACAAGTCACTTTAAAAGATACTCAACGAATTGTTAGACAGAAACAGTACCCGATTCCGATGGCTGGCCGGAAAGGTTTACAGCCCGTAATTGACCAGTTGATTCAGGACGGTATACTCGAACCCTGTATGTCTCCCTTTAATACCCCGATTTTACCTGTTCAAAAACCAGACGGCACCTACCGCCTAGTACAGGACTTGAGGGAGCTTAACAAATTCATTCTTGCCCGTCACCCGGTTGTACCCAACCCCTATACCATCATGAGTAAAATTGACCCCCATAATCAATGGTTTAGTGTCATTGATCTCAAGGATGCATTTTGGACTTGTCCATTAGCCACAGAGAGCAGAGACATGTTCGCCTTTGAATGGGAGAACCCCTTTACTGGCCGTAAAAACCAATACCGGTGGACTGTCCTTCCACAGAATCGTCCAATTTATTTGGTCAAGTCCTAGAGCAGGTATTAGATGAAGCTCCTCGGAGAGAAAATTGCCAACTCATACAGTACGTGGATGACTTGCTAATTACAGCAAGAACTTATGAATTAGCTAAAGATTTTACGGTAGCACTTTTAAATTTTTTGGAGAAGAAAGGTCTGAGAGTCAGTGAGTCCAAACTACAATTTGTGCAATCCGAGGTCAAATACTTAGGACATCTAGTCAGTCAAGGAACCAGGAAAATTAGCCCAGAGAGAATAACTGGTATTATACAGATCCCCCCTCCCAAAAATGCCCAGGAACTCAGGAAATTCCTTGGGTTAGTGGGATTCTGTAGAATCTGGATAGAAAATTATTCGAACCTGGTCAAATTCCTTTATGATAAGATTCCCAGTATAGGAACCCAAACCCTTGACTGGACGGATGAAGAGATTGAAAATTTTAACTTTGTTAAACAGTGCCTTACGCGTGCCCCAGTTTTAGCGCTACCCGACCTAAACAAACCTTTTGATTTATACACTAATACCAAAGCTGGGGCAGCCACCGGAGTGCTCACCCAAAGCAGGGCTGGCTATAGACAACCAGTGGCTTTCCTGTCAAAGCTTTTAGACCCCGTTTGTCGCGGCTGGCCAGAGTGTATACAAGCTATAGCAGGCACTGCAATTTTGGTTGAAGAAGGACGAAAGATTACTTTCGGCGCCCCTATGATAGTTCATACCCCTCATACAGTCCGCAATATTCTATTGCAGCGGGCTGGAAGGTGGCTCACGGATTCGAGAATCTTAAAATATGAAATGATACTAATGGACAGCAATGATTTGACCTTACTCACGACCAAAACTCTCAACCCAGCAGCCTTCCTCATCTCTCCAACTAATGACCAGGCCTCAAACGATTTAGAACATGTGTGCTCAGAGGTTATCGACTTACAAACAAAAATCAGGGAAGACCTAACCGATGTCCCTTTAACTGAAGGAGAAAGATTGTTTATTGACAGTTCTTCACGTTGTATTGCAGGAACCCGCTATAGTGGGTATAGTATAGTGGACGGTAAACAGGAACTGGTGATCGAAGCTGGTCGCCTCCCTGGTCATTGGTCAGCACAATCCTGTGAGCTATATGCCCTCTGTAGAGCACTCCACGAACTAGAGAACAAGGTAGGAACGATCTACACTGATTCTAAATATGCTTTTGGTGTAGTCCATACCTTCGGTAAGATATGGAAAGAAAGAGGGATGATAACTGGCAAAGGACAAAAGTTAGCCCATGAACAGTTAATTACCCAATCCCTAGAGGCTTTAACACTCCCGTCCGAAATTGCCATTGTACATGTGCGGGGACACCAGACTGGTAACAGTCCTGAAGCTAGAGGAAACAGGCAGGCTGATGCAGCTGCCAAACAGGCAGCATTAGCAGAAAAGATTCACATGTACCAGCTACTGCCCACGCCGATAGAGATTAAAAAGAACCCCATCTTTTCACGGGAAGAGGAGGTCTCAATGAGAGATAAGGGATTTTGCCAAACTGCCGACGGGTTGTGGTGGACAGTAGACGGACGGCAAGTCCTTAACAAAGCCATAGCCCGCCATGTCATAGATCAGTTACATCAACAAACGCATTGGGGAACCCAGTCCCTTGTTGATACCTTTGGACGTTTCCTTCACTGCCCTGGCATATACAGTATTATTAAACTTGCTACTAGATCTTGTCCCATTTGTCAGAGAGTTAATAAGAAATCGATGCGCCAAGTAATACCTGGCGGTCGCAACATTGCCGTTCGCCCGTTCCAGCGCATACAAATAGACTTCACTGAACTTCCTAAGATTGGTATTTACAAATTTCTCCTTGTCATGGTCGATCATTTTACAAGATGGGGTGAAGCTTTTCCTACCCTGAATGATCGTGCCAACACTGTCATCAGAATACTCATTGAATGTGTCATTCCACGATACGGTATGATGCAGACCATTGATTCAGATAGAGGTACGCATTTCACCTCTCAGATTCTCCAGGGTGTCTGCAAGAACCTAGGAATAGACTGGCAACTACATACCCCATGGCATCCCCAAAGTTCGGGTCGAGTCGAACGTATGAATCAAACATTGAAACTCCAACTCACCCGACTTAATGAAGAGACTGGTCTTTCCTGGATTAAATCGTTACCATTAGCCCTGATTAGAATTCGGACAGCACCTCGTAAAGATCTTGCAGTCTCACCGTACGAGATGATGTTTGGGCTCCCATTTATGGGGTTCCACACTGATTCTCCCATTCCTGAGGCTAATGACCAATACATTTCCAATTTTTTATGAGGGCTTTCTACTTCCATCCAAGATTTGAAACAAAAGGGACTATTAGCCCAAACACCACCCTTAGACGTTCCTATACATTCTATTAAACCTGGTGATTGGGTTTATGTAAAACCATGGCAAGAGGATCAACTAAAACATGCCTGGGATGGTCCCTTCTGTGTACTTTTAATTACAGACACCGCAGTAAGAACAAGAGAGAAAGGCTGGACCCACGTTCAAAGAATTAAACCAGCTTCTGAACCACAACATCACGACACACAGACTCAACCCTCAACCTGGCGTGCAGTTCCTCATCCTTCAGACCTGAAACTTACACTGCGCCGTGACAAAGTGCCGTAATGTTACATTTATTGTCGTATTTTTTAACGGTTTATACATTTATTGTTGTATTTTTTATTGTTGTATTTTTAACGGTTTATACATTTATTGTTGTATTTTAACTGTTTATTCACTTATTGGAGTATTGTTCGTTAAATGGATATGTCACTTCAGTACTCGCTATGTTTTAAGTCCTCCTGGAATAGGGGCAGCAGAGATTACAATTGTGATACTTTATAGTGTAGACAGGGCATAGATTTACGACAATTTTAATACGGACCAGGGGAACACAGTAGCGATAGTCAGTTAACAGCCTACATAGTGATTAATCAATGTACATTCCACACACAGGGAGAGACTCACAGGCAAGCTGCAAATACAATAAATTCACGAGAAACAATCCCCCCCCAGCTTGGTCTCTTTTCATCACCCCGTGAAGGGGAGCACCAGTTACCAACAACTTGAGCTGCTTGACACTTTAATATCAGACTCCAGACAGCCTTCGGAGATCGGTGGCCCTAGGGTTCGGGGCTGAAGAGGACATCAGATACTAGCCACAATTCAACAGAACCGCCTGACTCTTGCTACTCGTTCGCTGCTGAAGGCAGCGTTTCTCACAGACTGCTACTCGTTCGCTGCTGAAGGCAGCGTCTCTCACAGACTTCGTCAGGACAATGCTTACAAAAGTTGGGTGGTTAAAAGACACTGCTTCAATGTTTCAACGTGAATCTGCCCATGCCCATATTCAGACATGGCAACTTCGGACTGATGTGGGATGGACTAGACTCTTTACTGAGAACTGGAGCCTGATACTCGCAACCCTAATAAGCAGCTGGACTCGCTACTCTGACCTTCATGGTGCTCCCCTACCTAAAGACTTTACGCAGGTATTACAATTCGGTTATTGACCAGCTGGGTAAAACAACACCTTACACTTGAAATATCAGTATTACTGATCTAAAAGAAAAGTGAGGAGGTGGGGGGGGGGGGGGGATCAGTCACACTGACACTAGTAACCAAAGATCAGTAACACTGATCATGGTGAAAGATCAGTATTACTGATCTAAAAGAAAAGTGAGGATTGTGAGAGATGGGAAAATTGATCTAAAATTATGAACATGGAAGAAACTAAAATTCATCAGTTAATGGCTGTAACCAGTACAAACAGGATAAACTTGGGGGTTAGGATGCAGGAAAGCAGAGTCAGCACGATTAACATAAGAATCTTCTGTGTGACAAGAGCCACCATAAGACTAAGAAAAGGAATGGTAAGGTACAATAGAATGTAGGAAGTTGAGGTAGTCTGGATCAGATAAAGGTCTCCTAGCCCTGGACAGAAGTACCAAGTCCTACATATCTAATTAGCTAAACATATACAGATTTATACATATGAAATTAGCCAATCCTAGATAGAATGAGTCAACTCTGCATACCAAGAGATTGTAGCCCCGAGAATCAGGAAGGTGTGAATAAGGACAATGACATGATGGGACACCCACAGGATACCCCCTGGTCCTCCAAGTGTACTGAAACTGCACGTAGGCAGGAAGGATTACCTATGCCAAACCCATCCAGGGGGCAGAAGAATGTAAGGGGGAGGGCACTCTGATACTGAAATTGACTGTATAAAAGTTGGGTGAGCCCCAGTATATGTGTGTATTCCCAGGGTAAGGGGAAGCACCCAACTTTGCATTGTTGTTGTAATAAATGTTCTTTGTTCTCAATTTTTGTCTCGAGCAATTTCTTTAAAGGTACTTTAATTTCTAACACTGTCTTCAACACAGTTTCATTTTTCTCCACATCAGATATTGTTTATAAATGCACAAGATGCTTCCATCACTGTAAAGAAAGGCAAAAGTTCTCAATTTCCCATTGAGCCATTCTGGGAATGACACTCAATTTGTCACAATGACAAAATATCCCTTTTTCTGAGGCAGTGCCTCAGGACCAAGGATTTTGTCGGTTCTGAGGCATTCAATAAGGCTAACATGGGATTTACAGACTTTTCCACAGAAGGGGCAAATAGTTTCTGACATGGGCAGAGCAGGTAAATAGCTTGCATGGTGCTTTGAGATGTCCACCACTTTGCAAAATGTTGTACTCATATAACACATCAAAAATTGTAGAGCTCGTCAAAAGAATCAAAGACTTGTTGACCCAAACCAAGGCTTTTATTAGCAAAAGACAGGAGCTCTTCACAGGTGGCCGACCAGTCCAGAATGATCTGACCTGGCTAGGGACACAACCCTTTAAGGCCCAGACAGTAGGCGTGGCTAAGCTCTCAGCCAATCGCTGTAAGCACAGTCTAGATACTGTAACTATATACATTATATACATTGGTGATAGATCTGTACTATCACAAAAATTAGATTCAATTGCCATGTATCTTTGAATTTGGGACACATCTAAATGTGGTTTCTTGATTGAAACTAGTTTGATGTACAATATTCAAACCCTGAATGTTCTAAGTGTGAGAGACTTAACTCTGATGAATCCTTGGGTAAAATCTTTTCCTGGTTTAAATCACAAGTTATTTTGATGTTTTGTGGATGAAAACAGACTCATGTTCGCTTCGAGCTGTGCAAATCTCAAGACTGCAAGTTACTTATTTAGTATTGTAACTGGAGGCTAAAATAGTTAATTGACTTTACAGTATTTTTTTGTCATGCAGACTAAAGTATGAAGCAATGACCTGAGCTGGAAGAATGCTTCAGATAAGCAGTGATGAATGAACCAGTGGATGAAAGCATTCCTTATCTCACAGGTGAAGTAAATGAAAGAAAGGGAAGTAATTGGGCAGAATAGAAGCCTACTAAACTGCAGTATTTCTTCAGCAACAACTCAGTCAATCTATCCCCAAATTGGTGGGCCATGCCTGAAAAAAACTAGGGACTGTTCATTGTAGAAATGTTCATAACACTGCTCGGATGCTCCTCTCAATACTGTAAATGCTGGGATATGAAAAGAACATAAGATAACCAATCAATCTTTTGTTTTGCAATGCAGATTGTGAAAACATCATATCAGCTCAGCTGATCAACAAGATAGAAGGCAATAATTTCCATGATGCTGAATTTGTAAAGAAGTAACTCAAACATTAATATTGTGGATGACAATGAAAGATTCAGAAGTCATAACATGGTCATTTATGAAAGTTATAATTAAATCTTTTTCTACAATTAATGCTCAACCAGAGGAACAACATAAGCTTCAATTTCTATGTTGCATTGTTTTCTGCTGCAAGAATCACATTTCTGAAAGAACCAAAGACAATCGATTAATTCATCAGTCATTAACAAAAGAGAAATTTTCCTCTCTTTATGGTCATTTGATTGCCCATGTAATAATATGTGGGAGTACACGATTCCCTGCAACAATATGATATTTAACTCAAAGTAAGTGTGGGACATTGCTAACAGAGAAATCTGAAGTGATCACATAGAAAATTGGAAAAGCTTTGGAAAGGCCACAGAACAGATGTACCAGCATAAATCTCCAGGTCCTGACAAAATATTCCCTGGGACCCTGAGGGAGGTTAGTGAACAATAATGGGGGCATTGATAGAAATATTTATAATGTCATTGGTCACGGGGGTGTGATAGTACAGATTCTATCACCAATGTATATATGTACATATGTAGGATGACTGTGATTGGCTGAGAGCATAGCCACACCTACTGGCAGGTCTTAAAGGATTGTTCGTAGCCAGACCAAGTCATTCTGGACTGGTCGGCCTACTTGTGATATGCTCCACTCTTTTAGTTAATAAAAATCTTGGTTTGGATCAACAAGTCTTTGGTTCTTTCACCGCACATCACAGGGAGGAGGTGCCAGAGGACTGGAAGATGGCTCACGTTGTTCCACTGTTCAAAAAAGGATCCAAAAGTAAACCTGGCAATTATAGGCCTGTAAGTCTTACATCAGTGGTGGGTAAATTAATGGAAAATGTTCTTAGAGATGATATTTACAACTATTTGGAAAGACAGGGAGTGATTTGGAGTAGTCAGCATGGCTTTGTATGTGGTAGATCATGTCTAACAAATCTTATAGAGTTTTTTGAGGAGGTTACTAAAAAGGTTGATGAGGGGAAGGTGGTGGATGTTGTCTATTTGGCTTTTGATAAGGTTCCCCATAAGAGGTTAGTAAGGAAGGTGGAAGCATTAGGTATTAATGATGAAGTAGTGAAATGGATTCAACAATGGTTGGATGAGAAATGCCAGAGAATAGTGGTGGAAAATTGTTTGTCGAATTGGAGGCCAGTGATGAGTGGAGTTCCTCAGGGATCAGTACTGGGTCTACTGCTGTTTGACATATATATTAATGATCTAGATATTAAGGGTGGCAAATTGGATTAGTAAATTTTCAGATGATACAAAAGTTGGCAGTGTTGTGGTCAGTGAGGAAGATTATCAAAGCTTAAATGGCAATATAGGATAGTTAGAAGAGTGGGCTGAAAGATGGCAGATGGAGTTTAATACTGATAAATGTGAGGTGCTACATTTTGGTAGGACGAATCAAAATAGGGCATACATGTTAAATGGTAGACAATTGAGGAGTGCAGTGGAACAAAGGGATTTAAGAGTCGTGGTACATAACTCCTTAAAAGTTGAATCATGTGTGGATAGGGGGTGAAGAAGGCATTTAGTATGTTGGCTTTCATAAATCAAAGTATAGAATGCAGGAGTTGAGATGTTATGTTGAAATTGTATAAGGCATTGGTGAGGCCACATGTGGAATATTGTGTGCAGTTTTGGTCGCTGAATTACAGGAAGGATATAAACAGAAAAGAGAGAGTGCAGAAGAGGTTTATGAGAATGTTGCCAGGGTTTCAGGGCTTGAGTTATAGGGAAAGGATGAGCAGGCTGGGACTTTATTCTCTGGAGGGTAGAAGGTTGAGAGGAGATTTGATAGAGGTATTCACAATTATAAGGGGGATACCCAAGAGTCAATGTGGATAGGCTTTTTCCACTGAGAGTGGGGGAGATTCAAACAAGAGGGCATTGATTGAGAGTAAAAGGGGAAATGTTTAAAAGAAAGATGAGGAGGAGTTTCTTCATGCAGAGGGTGGTAGGGGTTGTATTGGAGGATTTAAACCATGCTTTTTGCTTCAGCTTTAAACCATGTTTTTTGCTCCTGCAAGGGTGAGAATCAGTAACCTGCTTTAGCCTCAGCAGACATAAGCTAAATTCCACCACGGGGCCCAGAGATGCAGTTATCTAACAAAAAGACATCTGTGTACCAAGAACATTTAATCTTCCTGCTTGTTTTGGTCACAGACTGTCAGAGGCCTAGCCTTGATGCAAAATAAACCATTGTATTCAAAGTGATAAGCTGAAAGTTGTGTTATTCGATAGAAGCCTAGCATGCTAGCTTGCTTGCTTATTTTTTTTTCTGTGCTGGGAATAGGTGCTTGGGTAAGCAGTTTTTGGGAAATATAAGCCATGGTCCCGCTGCTGAAGTTTGAGACTCTCCAAGAGGTGGCAACATCTCTCAGCAAGAAGAACTTCTAGAGTCCAGTCAACGTCCCGATCAGGGGAGGTGGAGAAGCTCCTACTGGCGCCCCGACCACCTACTACAAGTGTGTGGTCGTTGCCCCGCTTCAGCAGTTGGGACCAGTCCAGGCATTGATAAGTATAATTGGGAAGGGCTTGCATATTGTAGTTTGATATCAGCTTTAGAATTTGTAATAAAGATTTGTATAAACTGACGTGCTCTCGGCATGTGTGTCTATTTTCTTTCGGTAGCTCAAACACTGTTACCAATCTAAAACGAACAAAGTGAGAGGTACAAGTTTACCCAGGACAGGGGTATGGAATGAACTTCCAGCAGTGGTGGTAAAAGCAAGATCAATGTTAATATTCAAGAAAAAGTTGGATAGATATATGAACGGGAGAGATATGGAGGGTTACAGGCTAAAGGCAGGTCAGTGGGACTAGGTGTGAGATATTCGGCACGGACTAGTAGGGCCAAACTGGCCTGTTTCTGTGCTGTAAATGGTTATACAGTTATATGATGTTGCCTGGATGAGAGGATCTGTCCTATAAGGTAAGATTGGACAAATTTGGGTTGTTTTCTCTGGATCCTCGGAGGCTGAGGGGAGACCTCATAAGTTTATAAACTTCTGTGAGGCATAAATAAATAGACAGTCTGTTGGGGGCTATCAGTAGCCCCAATAATGATGCAGACAGAAGACTGATGGGAACGATAGGCTTTATTGAGCTAGAGACTGCTGGCCTGGGTCCAGGCTAGGAAAATGAACGGGAAGGAGAAGGGACTCAACCTTTATGGCCTGGGCTCACATGGGCAGGACTTAGGGAGGAGCTAAGGCAGGAGGGCAGGCCAGCCAGTGCATACAATCATATCACCACATTTACCCCCTCGTTTTTAAAAAAGAACCCCCACCGGTAAACAAAAAAACCAGGGGCAAAAACAGCAGGAATTCAACAATACAATAATACAACAGTATTTAACAATTATTAAATAAAGTGGCTGGAGAAGTGGACGCCCCCACTGGCTAGAAGTTGAGGCGCACAGGCGGCCTCCTCTGTCTTCCGGACCAGCAGGGAACCAGTGTGTCCGTACAGCGCTCCTCTGGAGAGGGGGCTACAGGAACTGTGGGAGTTGGGGTGCTGATAGTGGACTTCTGGAATGCTGGAGGGTCCTCTACAGCTGCATGAGGGGTAAAGCCTGGGCGTCCGGCAGCAAGACAGGCAGCTTGGTCTCCAGGGCCGGGCTCAGATGTAGCAACATTGGGTCCATGGCGTGGTCAGCAGCTGGCAAGGCAGTCTCGGGGTCTCCGGCCCTTGCCAGGTCTCTTATTGGCGCAGTGTCCTTGTGGCCGCCCGGATACCTCACAAATGCGTATTGAAGGTTTGCATGTATGAGGTGGACAGCTTCAACCAGTGGATCCGTCTTATGGCCTCTGATGTGCTTCAAAAGGAGAACCAGCCCTGGGGTTGTCACCCAGGGAGGGATAGAAGAACCATTCACCAAGCTCCTAGGGAAAGCAAAGAGGCGTTCATGCAGGGTGGTGTTAGTAGCAGTGCACAGTAATGACCGGATGGTGTGGAGAACTTCAGGCAAGACATCCTGCCAGCGGGACACTGGCAAATATTTGGACCTAACGGCCAGGAGCACCGCCTTCCAGATGATGCCATTCTCCCTTTCCACCTGGCCATTACCTCTGGGGTTATAGCTGGTGGTCCTGCTGGTGGCTATGCCTCTGGTCAAAAAGTACTGACGCAGCTCCTCACTCATGAACGAGGTCCCCCGGTCACTATGAATATAGTCGGGGTACCCGAACAGAGTGAAGATACTGGTCAGGGCCGTGATGACCGTAGCAAAGGTCATATCCAGGCAGGGGATTGCAAAAGGGAACCTGGAAAATTTGTTCACCACCGTCAGGAAGTAGGCGATCCTATTTCTGTTCGGGAGGGGCCCTTGAAATCGACACTGAATTGTTCGAAAGTGTGAGTGGCCTTGATGAGGTATGCCTTTTCTGGGGCTTATACTCAGCGCAGATTTAGTATCGTCTGGTCATGGACAGGACATCCTCGACGGAGTACAGGAGGTTCCTTGACTTGATAAAGTGATACAACCTCGTGACTCCGGGGTGGCACAGACTATCGTGCAGGATCTGGAGGTGGTCGAGATGCGTGCTGGCACACGTCCCTCGGGATAGGGTGGCCGGGGCATCGTTGAGCTTACCCGGCCGGTACAAGATGTCATAGTTGTAGGTGCATAACTCAATCCTCCACCTCAGAATCTTGACATTCTTGATTTTATCCCATTGTCTGACACTGAACATGAAGGCCACTGCCCTCTGGTCAGTCAACAGGGTAAATCTCTTACTGGCTAGGTAGTGTCGTCAGTGGCGCACCACCTCAATGATTACTTGCGCCTCCTTCTCGATGGAGGAGGGCCGGAGTTTGGGACCATGAAGGATGTGGCGGCCAGTGCGAAATCAGAGGCATCGTTTTCCACCTGGAAGGGAACAGATTCATTCCACGGCCTGCATCAAGGCCTTAATGATGTCTCCTCGAATTTGATTAAAAGCAACCTGGGCCTCCACAGATTATGGAAAGGTAGTTGACTGAATTATGAAGTGGGCCTTATCGACATAGTTGGGCACCCATTGTGCATAATATGAGAACAACCCCAGGCACCTTTTTAGTGCCTTCAGGGTGTTTGGGACAGGGAGCTCCAGAAGTAGTCGCATGCAGTCAGGGTCAGGCCACGACACATCCAAGAAGGGCCAGGCACTCCGTGTTGAACACGCATTTGTCCTTGTTGTATGTCAAGTTGAGTGACTTGGCCGTACGCAAGAACTTTGCGAGATTTGCATCATGGTCCTGCTGGTTATGGCCGCAGATGGTGACATTGTCGAGGAAAGGGAATGTTGTTGTCAGCCCGTGTTCCTCCACCATCTGGTCCATTACTCTCTGAAAGGCAGAAACACCGTTAGTAACACTGAAGGGTACCCGCAGGAAATGGAAGAGTTTCCCGTCAGCCTCGAATCCAGTATAGATTTGATCGCTCCAATGGAGGGGAAGTTGGTGATAAGCTGACTTAAGATCAATCGTCAAAAAAATTCTGTTCCTGGCAACCTTATTGACCAAGTCGGCTATACGGGGGAGCGGGTATGCATCCAACTGGGTGAAGCGGTTGATAGTCTGACTGTAATCAATTACCATCCGGGGCTTGCCCACCCCTCTGACCACGAGGACCTGCGCTCTCCAAAGACTGGTGCCAAGGACTCCTCTGCCAGGAGTTGCTGAACCTCAGCCCAGATAAATTGCATATCCTCCAAACAATAGCTCCGATGTTTGGTGGCGATGGGTTTGAAATCCGGGGTGAGGTTCACAAACAGCGACGGAGGGGGCACCCTTAAGGTGGTGAGACCACAGGACGGCGCCAGGGGCCGAGTGCTGAGACCGCTGGACGGTGCCAAAGGTTGGGTGCTGGGGCCACAGGACAGTACTGGGGGCTGGGCTTCTGGTTGGGGATGGACATCCGAACGCTGTGGGCTGTGGATGGTCAGTGGTGGTTGGGGGCCTCCGAACGTCATCGTCATGCTCCTAAACTGACTCTGAAAGTCAAGCCCTAGGAGGATTGGCGTGCAGAGGCAGGTCATTATTAGTAACACAAAGTCATTATAACACTTCCACCTCCACCCCCCCCCCACCACCATCAGCGATGCTACACAATATCCTCAGATACTCGTCAGTTGGTCCCTTGCTGCCATTGGGAGGGAGAGGGAGAGTCTCTGGACCACGTTGGGGTGTACAAAACTTTTTGGACTGCCCCTATCAAAAAGACAGTTTGTTTTATGCCCATTCACCTCGATCTGCATCATTGAGTTCCAGATCGGGTGAGGACTGGTTTGATTCAGTGTCACTGAAGCTAAGACTGACACTTCTAGGTCGTCGTCAGTGGGGAGGCCCGCCCAAGATGACAACCTCCATGTTGACCATGCAGCATTGAATGAAGAAGAAGGCGGAAGTGGAGTCATAGTGGTCGGAAGTGACATCACTGGAGCGGTAGGCCGAGGTGCCGAGGTTGGGAGCGGAGGCCGGTAAGATGGCACTCCCCTCATCGCGCACGTGGTCAGCGCCGGAAGCTCTTCAGGAACGCACACCGCACTGCTCATGGACTGCGGTCGGGACCTGCGGACCTTGTGGTAATGGCCCTTCTTTCCACAGCATGAGAACGCTGCTCATTTTGCAGGGCAGAGGCACCTCGTGTGCCTGGCCTGCCCGCAGAAGTTGCATCTCGTCGCTGCAGATGGCGTTATTGCAACCGCGGTTGGGTCACTAACACCCGATGCTGAGTCCCAGGCCGATGGCCCTCGTGATGGAACATACACAGATGGCCCGCCGCATGGCACCTGGCCGAGTGCAGAGTTCTGATCAAGTCGATAGCCTTTTTGAGCGGGAGTGGGTCCTCCCCGAGGAGTCTCTGTCGGATGTAGTACGACCTCAACCCTGACATGCAGGTGTCTCTGATCAGCTCTTCCATGCACTGGCTCAGCGATATCATGCCCATGGGATCCTCCAAACAGTCTTTTCCCGGTGTGACCAGGGACCGGACGAACTCTTCAGTGGACTCACCAGGTTGTTGTTTCCGGAACGCCAGAAGGTAACGGGAGTCAACCACGTTCATTTTCAGCTTAGGCAGCGCCTGTAGCTCAGCCATCGCCTTAGTGTAGGTCGCTCTGCCTTGGAGACTCCTGGCCGACTCGTGCCTGAAGGATCTTGAGCTTCTTTTCGTCTGAATCGACCACCTCCACAGCAGTGTCGAGGAAGTTGTAAAAGCAGTTCATCTACTGCTTGAAGTGCACCGGTGCACCTGAGACTCGGGAGTCTACTTCCAGCTATTCGGAGCGAAGCAATTTCTCCATAATGGGAGAGTTCCAAAAATCTAGCTCAATAAATTGTTGGGCGCTATTGGTAGCCCCAATAATGATGCAGACAGAAGACTAAGGGGAACGATAGGCTTTATGAACTCAAGACTGCTGGCCTGGATCCAAGCTAGGAAAATGAGCAGGAAGGAGAAGGGCCTCAACCTTTATGGCCCGGGATCACATGGGTAGGACTAAGGGAGGAGCTAAGGCAGGAGGGTGGGCCAGCCAGTGCATACAATCATATCACCACACAGTCAAATCTTTCTCCTAGGTTAAAAATGTCATATTCTGGAGGGCATGCATTTAAGGTGTGTGTGCATGTGTGTAGCGAGGAGGAGGTGAGAGGGGGGTAAAGTTTAAAGAAGATGTGCAGGCCACTTTTCTTTTCACAAAAAGGGTGGTCAGTGCCTGGAATGGGCTGTGATGGGTAGTGATAGAAGAAGACATGATATTAGCATTTTAAAAACTTTAGATGGACAAATTAATTTGCAGGGAATAGAGAGAAACATGTCAAGTGGAAGCAACAGGGTTTTATTTTAATTTGGCATCAAGTTCAGAGTAGTCAATAGTGGGCTATAGGACCTGTTCTTATGTTAGATGTTCTAACAAGAATTTCAAATTAAACTTTTTCTCATGTGAGGCACTAAATAATGAATGGAGACTGCGTTAATGCCAAGGAAGTGTAGAAGACAAGCAACCTTAAAATACAGTTCTTTGGAGCAGACCATGGTGGAATTTTACTGAGGAATCTTCTCCAGGATCAACGTTTGAGCACGACAGTTTTCACAAGGTGAAAGGGAGCCATTTCTAATGCAGCTGGTTGAGAAATCATCTACTTCGATTTTCTTTGGCAGGGATGTTTTTGGGGACATATCTAGTGAAAATTCTAGTGAAGATGATAAAGTATGAAAGTTCGAAGGGGAAGCTTTAACCTCAAGGTTTCTTGCAAAGGAGGAAGAAGCCTGGTGGTGTCAGAACAGAAAGCTGATCTAAAGATTCATGGCACTGGGTACCTTGCAAGGGATTTGATCTTTTAAGTTACAGCAAGCCCCTTGTGCAGTGTGAAAATGCAGCAACCCTCTGCTTATCCATTTGCATAGGATATTCAAATGGTCCATAAACTGTTCAAAGCAGTTGACATTCAGGAGCTTCACAAATCAGATGGAACACTTTTTTTTAAACCTCATGCATCCCTTTGCTTACAAACCTTTCAGCTGTGGTAATAAATAATCTCTCATTGCAATTGCTTGAACAAAGCCCAATCTTCAAATAAGCCAGCAAGCAATTTCCTTTGAAATGAGGAAAGTGTGCATTCATCTTTTACCTGACAGTTCAAGGATTGCAAACAAGATCCACTACCTATTCACACCAGCCTATGAAACTTCATCACCTTTGCAGGGTTTCCTCAGGTTCCTCCAGTTTCCTGGTTTGGATGGTTATGTACTTATTGCCTTCATGGGAAATGTTAGTGCAGAGGTTAGCACAAATCATTCATAGTGCCAGTGACCCAGGTGCTTTGTTTCCTCCAGGAGCTTCAGTTTATTTCCCATTTCAAAGACGTACATGATTTGTAGGTTAATTGGTCACATGAGAGCGTTTGGGTGGCGCGGGCTCATGGGATGAAGGAGCATTTCTATAATGCTGCATCTCTAAATTAAAAACAAATGTTTAAAATGTGAGGAGAATAAAAATGAGGTTGGTGTAGGATGAATGTCGATGGGTAATTGATGCACAGTGAGGACTGGATAATTCTGTGCTCTGCAACTCTGTGACTCCACGATTCTTTGACTCCTGTCTTCCAAGTACCTTTGCCATCTGACCATTTTGTGGCAGTGTTACCAGAGAGTCTGCTGCCAGGCTGCTCGAGTGCACTGGAGTTAGCTTTCAGCTGGACCATTTCACCAAGTTGGGGCCAGCTGGCTACTGACAACAGTAAGGGCACAACTGGAATCACAGTGCCACTGACAAACCTCTTATTGCCGGACACCAGCGTTTCCACTGTAGCATTCCAGCCATTGGATATGACATCAGGGGTGGGCCATGGGTATAAGTACTGTTGTGATAGATGTGAAACAAGAGTTGACATTGGCATGATGTTTCTTTACTGTGTATTGCAATTTCTGCAAAGGTTTTCCAGCATTTTTAAACATGGTTGGCTCTTCCTCCAAAATATCTAAAGGGTACCTCAACATACACTGTGTGTATGATAGCATGTGGCTGACACAGGCCTACCTCAATATCTACAAAGGGATGAAATTCCTATCATTGCACTTGCCCTGTGCTATGCTTGCAACTGGCAATGGGACAAGAAAGCGCAATTTTTGGCCCTGATGCTCCTTTTTCATTTAGCATTGGCAGCTGACAGATGGCACTGAAGCACATGGGATGTGCTTGATTGAGTGAACATCCACAGCTTAGGGATGGATCATTTTCTAACTTTGGACTTCAGATTCTTGTGTCTAAATGGATGCAATACTCCTGTGATCCTGTTTACATATCCAAATAATATGTCTGTGGTAATTGCAAATTGCAAATCAATTACTGATTAACTTGAAGACTTACTTACTAAGTCTTACTAAACATATACTGCAGGAGATTAGCACTTAATATGGGCCTACCAGTCCAGCCAGTTCTGGGTAAACCAAAATGAGTGAAATTTTAGAAAGTTACAAGTCTTGCATATTTTTTTTTTAATCAGTAAAATTGAATTTTCGTGACTGAATGAAGGCTCAGAAAAAGGAACGGGCAGGCCCCACTGTAATCCAGTGTCACGGATAACATTTTTGGATCCTTGGTAAAAAGGATATCAGGTGTACCTCTAGAAAATACATCAGAATTTAATTTAAATAGCCCCGAGCCTGCCCCACTACTTGATAAAATCATAGTTTATCCAATCAACATCATCTTCTCCCATGTCCCCATATCACATGAACCCCCTGTAGTTGAAATGCTTTCCATTTTACATCTTTCATATTTTAGTAAGATCATTTTAAATTCTTCTCTTGCAATGAGTATAGGTCAACCTACTCAACCTTTGTTTAAATTTTTCAGTTTTATATTTAAATTTTAATTTAAAAAAATTATTTCTAAAATTCAGACGTACCGGACAGTAGCAGGCCATTTCACCCCATGAGCCCGTACTGCCCAATTTACAACCAATTAACCTACACCCCCGGTACATTTCAAACAGTGGGAGAAAACCAGAGCCCCTGGGGAAAACTCACACAGACACGGGGAGAATTTACAAACTCCTTACAGATAGCACGTGATTCGAACCCCAGTCCTGATAGCTGGTGCTGTAAAGACATTGCGCAAACCGCTTGGCCAACTGTGCTGCTATAAAGGCATTGCGCTAACCGCTACGCCAACCATGCCTTTCTTCATGCATCAACTGCTTCAGCCAAGTAATCCTTTTCTGTGTTGACCCAAATGCAAGCACATTCAAATGAAGTTACTCAATAACACCTTGTAACATTGCATCAGAGCTCCTCAATGATCATCTTCTCCTGAATGGCATTTAAAACCCTGATAAAGTCAGATGGTTGGATTAAAATTCCAGCCTCCATCCATCAGGATATGTCTGCAACTGGCCACCCACACACTGTTCTGTCACTTCTGCCTTCGCTGCTTATTTTGGACCAGATCAATCTCCACTTCTCATTCTTGGGGACTGTTCCATTGTCATCTCCTCACGTTGACGGCAGCAGTTTCATTGACAGATTTGAGTTGAATGCATGAAGCTCATTCTCCTCAAGCAAAACGGCAACCTCCACCAGGAACATACGTTAAATTAAAATCTACTCTGCTGTAATTCAAAAATCAAAACGCAGAAAATGATGGAAGCTAGTCAAGCAGTAATTGGAAAGAGAAAGAGTTGGTGTTTTATGTTGGAGATACTTCTTCAGGTGCTTGACCTGCTGAGTGTTTCAGCACTTTCACTTTTATTTCTTAAAATTAACTGTCCCCACCTTTATTCCTTCATTTCCCTTCTCTTAAACATCCAATTTCCATGTTCATTGCACCTTCCCCTCCGATGCCAAGTATGAAGTACCCATAGATTTTTAAAAGAATTTGAAGGCCTTCATGCAATTTCAATCAATGCTTTTTCCCTTTGTTTTCAGCCACCCTTTTGGCTCTTTCCATGCAGAGGAAACATTTTTATTGTAAAAAATGATTATTCTGATCTATTGTCGGCAGAAAGCATCTCATAAAAAAATAGAATTGAGAGACTTGCAGTTCAAACCATTTGTAGCAAATGTGAAAAGTAAATATCTTCTTAACAAATCATGTAATAAACTATTGGCAGAAGCTTTATAAAGTTAAAATTAGTAATTTATTGGACTCTGAACTTGAGGAGAACAACTACATTGGGTGAAAATATAGCTGCCATTTCAATTTATTGTTAGTTTTCTGACTCCTGATGCCAAACCACGGATTGTTTATCAATCTTTACAGACAGAAGTGACTGTATTAATGTCCTTTACAAACAGATCCCAAAGAATGAATTGTATAGCATTTCCTTTTGTTCATAATTTCTATAAATCTTAAGCAGTTGTTTGTGTCAAGATTAGAAGGGAATTGATGCAAGATGCAAAAGGAATATGACATGGAATTTTTATAATAAAAGCTTTTCAAAAATTATATTAAAAATACATTTGGATATAATTAATAAATATCAAGATTTTCTCTTGATAAATTTATCTTAATTATCAAAATGCTGTCTTAGCTGTACCATGCATTTAAGATGTGAAAATTAATTCACCTGCTTTTATTGATTCTACTTTTGATATAAGTTTCTGCAATGCATTGAAGAGTGCACAAAATTCATATTATTTTAAGATAAACTTAATTAGCACACAATCAGATGAATGCAGTAATGATGCTCAGCAAAATTTTGCTAAAATGATTATCTGAATATTCTCACATCATTGTTTTTGGGGAGCAAACTGTGCACAAATCATTGCCAATGTTTACTGCAAGACAAGTGAGTCGATACTTCAGACACTACATTGCTAGAAAATGCTTTATGTGGCCTGAATTGGCAAATATAACCAATTTAGATTTAGAATGTTTTTATGAGATCATTGCGATACCTGTGAAGTCATCAGTTTACAGTCATTTGACAGAAGCCTGTATGTTGTGATGTCCGGCTGCTGCCATCAACGCTGACCTTTTCCAGCTCCATTTACATCCGCGCATGCCTTATTCTCTTTGGAAAGTTGGTGCAGGCACGGTGGGTTATGTGTACTGTGGACAGTTGGTGTAGGCACAGGGGTTTCATGTACTGGGGATATTTGGTGTAGGCACGGGTGTTGGGGTGTGAATTCTTTATTGATAGAGAGAGGAAAGTGAGTGAGGCTCATTTTATATTTTATGTTTACTGATACCACGGATTAAATGTTCATTATCATTGATCATTTGTCACAGACATTGTTGTTTTAAGTCATTTCTGCATAGACATTACTACTTGGAATATTCAGACTACATTATAATAAATCATTACAAGTTAAAATACTCATCTGGATTTAGTAGTGGATTAAATCAAAACACGTCACTGTAAAGACCCCCAACTAGCCTCCAAGTGGCTTGTATGGATAGTGTTACGAACTAACTAACACACAGAGTGTGTTATTTATTATTAATTATTTTTGGGACTAAACGAACTTTGTTAGAACTAACACAGGAACAGCAATAGAAAATTCACCAGACATTGGTAAATTCAAAATAATAGTTTTTTTTTATTACACATTTCTTACTTATCTCTAATCTTAACTTTAAATTTAACCCCATTATGTGCAAATGTAAAATGTAAATGTGTGTGTGAAATAAATTCCCACTCTGAAAAGTCCATTTTTAAAAATTTCAGCATCATTTTAGTCTTGCTTGAAGGTCTTAAATTTTCAGTTCAGAAATAATTACATAGCACTTTTAAACATCATATCTTCAAGTCTCTACTCACAATCTACCCTCTTTTCAAAGAGACAGGGAATGTGGCTATTTTCTTCCATGATGAATTCACAAACACAGACAAAGGTTAAACAAAGTGTCCATACAAAAATAGACCCAGAAGAATCTTGTCCTCTTTTTCAAAGAGACAGCGAAGTGGTCTTCCTTATTTCAAAAGCCACTAATTCTGGATTCCCCTTTTTCCCGGAGTAACACACAATACAGCACCTATTCTGGTTACTGTAACTCAACTCTGTCTTTCACAAGGTTTCAATCCCTATATGTCACAGGGTTTGACTTCTGTCAACTCCAAACTGAACTGAACTAAAAATGTCTGAATTTGATAATATATATTTCTCCAAGCCATGTGAAAGTTACATCATCAAGGTCATTCTTAATTCCTAGAAAACATGTGATCAGTTATTGGAATTTTAAACAGTTGCCAACCCAGTTTCTTGTAAACCATGGGATCTTCATACCTCTGTTTTGTAGATGACATGGCTCTGAACATGAAATCTCTTCTCTGAAAACCATGGTTCTCTGCAAATGTGCTGTGAACTGTGTGTTATCCTGTACCAGCCCACAACTAACTTACTTGGAATAAAAATACAATATTTTAACTCTACAATTTACTTTACTAAGATTATAGTTTAATGTTAAATTAAAGGTTAACACAAATCTGTTACAATAGCAATTGCTACATTACATTCTGCAGTCAACAGAAAAATTATTTGGAACATTTGGAAGGGAAAAAGTCCTAATAAAAGTGTTTGGTTTGGAGTTATACTGAACACAATATGATGGCCATGCTGGAAATGCTGAGAACAGGCTTGTGAGAACAATCTGCCTCCATTGGTCTGAGTATCTGCCACAGAGGGGCCCTGAGGTGCTAATCCTAGAGAAGAATGTCCTATACACACACTGGTAGAACCATTTCCTGTGAAACAGTGATATTATTGATTGCAGCCGTGGTGGAAACTTCCTTGTTGCCAGCACCATATCACAGCCATCAGAAGCAGGAGGATTATGCCTGCAGATTCCTTCTGTGTATTTATTTAGTTTGAACAGAGTTTGGAAGTGTTGCCGCTTGTCAATTGGGAACTGTTAATTTTGGGTTTTTATTCTGCGTGCTTGGTCCTTGAGCTTGGTGGACAGTTGGATGGAGACACTGCTGCTGCCGACGATGCCGCTGAGGTGTGAATAAAACCACTGCAGAAGACATGGACTGAATTTAAAATCAGCAACTTGGAAATGGCTGAAGTTGTGTCACAAAATGGCAGTGAAGAGGATGAAGATGCAAAGGATGTGCAATTCCAACTGGGGAAAGAGTCAAATATTAAAGCAACATCTGACAGGCAGGATGAAATACAACCAGTTGGCAGAGTGTCAAATGTTGGAAGCAGGAGAAGCAAACCAAGTTCTTCTGGATCAAACTCCAGAGTTTTCAGTCCAACATCTGCATGTATAAAGGCTCAGGACGAAGTGGCTGCTCTTGTTATACAACAAAGATTGCCTCTATTATCTGGAACAGTACCAAAGTGAACAACCAAGTGAACTTGTAAGGAGTTGCCTACATATGGCCTCGGACAGAAGATTCACGATGGCTAAGTCTTGACTACAGGAACATTTTGGGAACAAGCATACCATTGTTACAGCTTATGTGGAGAAAGCTCTTACATGCTCATCAATAAAACCAGAAGATGCAAGGGCTCTAAAAGTATATGCGCTTTATCTAAGAGGATGTTGTAATGCCATGGAAGATATCGACTACATACATGAGCTTAATATGCCTTAGAAGAATGAGAAGTTAAGGGGGGGTGGGGGAAGAGAAGCAGTTAAGGAGGGAAAAGGAGGAGATGGAGCTGGATGCAAACATTACTGCTAATACAGCCAAGGCGAGGGGACTAGGAGCCTCAAAGGGATCCAATGTTCGAAGTAACTTATCTGAGGTGTCTGATGGTGTGGAGTCATATCTTGAGAAAAGAAAACAGGAAAGGAAAGCATTTAATATTAAGGCAGATCCTTCTGTACCACAGTTATAAGACAAATCCTCCCAAGGCACAGTGTTAACAATCCACAAGCACCATGGTAACAACCACAGACAGAGCTGTGGCTTGGGTCTGGTCGATCACCGCAGCTCCCTTGACATCTAGTCAAGCATCAGAAATCTGGGTGAACATGCACATGTGACATCTCCAGCTCCATTATCTGCTACTAGCAATGGTGAACCAAGCAACACATTCTCACTCATGGAAAAGCAAAATGAAATCACTGCATCATTAATTCAGTTACTGTGTTTCTCTACCATGCCCAAGAAGGAGGTTCAAGTTTTCGATGGTGACCCACTTCAGTACAAAGCATTCATTAAATCCTTTGAACACATTATTGAAAGCAAGAACAAAAACCACAGAGATTGCCTCTATTATCTGGAACAGTACCAAAGTGAACTTGTAAGGAGTTGCCTACATATGGCCTTGGACAGAGGATTCACGATGGCTAAGTCTTGACTACAGGAGCATTTTGGGAACGAGCATTCCATTGTTACAGTTTATGTGGAGAAAGCTCTTACATGCTCATCAATAAAACCAGAAGATGCACTTTATCTAAGAGGATGTTGTAATACCATGGAAGATATCGACTACATACATGAGCTTAATATGCCTGCTAATATGCTAATCTCCTCTGTATCATTCCAATTTTAGTATATGTGCTGCCGAAGCAAGCACTCCTGCTAATATCTAATCTTCATAAGGAAGTTGCCCTACTCTCTAAGGGATATGCGGAGAACTGTGGTCTGTGAATTCCAGAAAAAACACAACCTAAAGGTGACCTTTAACAATACGGTGGATTTCCTTGAAAGGCAAGTAAGGATTGCAACAGAGCCGGTATTTGGAGATATCAAAGACACTCCAACAGTGAACAAAGATGTAAGGACATCCAACTCACTGCCTCATCCCAGATTAAAAGAAAATATCCTTGCTACCATGGTGACCGTTGCAGATAATGAAAATAATAAAGGAACTGAGGAAAAGGAGAGTTTGCCTGATGTGAAGAACTGTTTGTTCTGTGGAGGTGGTCATGCTTTGGAGATGTGCCCAAAGTTGGAAAAGAGGGCACATAGTGAGAAAATCACTTTTCAAAAAGAAAATGGAGTACGTTTTGGCTTCTGTGTAAAGGACACATCAGCAAAAACTGCAGGAAGTGACCAGAATGCTGCATATCCACCAATGAAAGAAAGAAACAGAAAATTAGCAACTAGAAACAAAGGAAGCAGCTAAAAACTGGGCTGTAGCCTCAGTCCAGTCAAGTGGTCTTACTGGGTCTTATTGATAACTATTGATAACTAAGGGTCAAATGAAGGTAATTGAAACCAGCATTGTTTCAGGCTTAGAGGTTACTGGACTGAACAGCAGCAACTTTTGTGATCTCCCAGGCATATACACTCAAAAGTCTATGCCTGTTCACATCAAAACGATATTGATCGGTGGTCTCATCTGAGGAATGTTCATCTACCTGAAATTGACTCTGAAATAGAGATGCTAATTGGCTCAGATGTGCCAAAGGTTCTGGAACCATTAGATGTCATATGAAGTGTAGGAGATGGACCTTACACTGTCAAAACCATACTTGATTGGACGACTAATGGACCATTCGGAGGAAATAAAGATATCGCTCTGGAGCAGTCAGCGACAAGTGTCAACAGGATACCGGCTGTGAAACTGAAGGAGCTGTGGGAACAGCAGTTCAGGACTGACTTTCCTGAGTGCTTCAGTGACGTCCAAGAAACTTCAAAAGAAGACCGGCAGTTCTTGGGTTTAGTTTCAAAATCTGGCAAGCAAGTTGATGGCTATTATTGCATTGGATTACCTTTAAAGGAAAGAGAAATATGCATATCTGAAACAGAGAGAACAAAAGGAAATAAAAGGAAGAAAATAGATGTTCCTTCTGATTATGCTGAGATTGATTCAGATTCATCTGGGGAGCCTCTTTTCAGAGCGCGTGTTAAGGAAAAATCAACACTGCAGCAAAAGACTGTTAATAAGAAGGCCACCTCTGAATAAAACAGATCATTGTAAAAATAATGAAAATCATGCTTCAAATATGGCTGGTGATTATTCCTGTGAAATTAAATCTGAGGCAGGACCAAATCAAATGACTGAGAACAAATCTGAAGGTAGCTTCTGAAGCCTTGAGGCTACAGTAGACAAGGTCATTGAAAAAGATCACGCAGCTTGCTGCAAAACTGATGAACACAGAACATTGCACTGATGGAAGAAGCAGTTGGCTGAAAAACTGGTGCAACTGCCTTCAAAGAACAAAATGTTGAAAAAGGACTTGGAAATATTGGATGATCACCAGAAAAATTTTACCTTTGTAATTGGAAACAGAACAGCTTTTCAGAAAAATGGGAATGAATCTAATGATTCTTCAGTTTTAAAAGTGACCAAGAGAAAAAGCCAAAGAGCAGTTGACCTGAATCGAGATTTAATTATAGATAGAATAGCCAAAGCCAGAGAGCAGAAGAAAAGAATAACTGCTGAAGAAATGATTTCAGTTATAGAGGAAAGGGATTCAGCCTCATCAAGGTGCAAACTGTTGGAGGAGGAGATTCATCTTTTGAAAAAGAACAAGTCATTGGTTAATAACACAAGACAGCTGACTACAGAAAACAATCAAGTATGTACCTTGATGAGCCAGCTAATAATGATGCAGAAAGATATTGCACTTCAGCAATGTAAGTAGAAAGATGAAGAAATTCAGACACCAAGTTTACTACAGCAGGGTTGAAAGCAGAAGTACCCATGCATCACATGGCCCTTTCACTCCATGTCAAGTTACTAACCTCAGAATATAATGGGAGAATTACTTTCCTATTGAAAGAATTGAATACAGAGAGAGAATCCAATAAAAGGTTTCAAAATAAACTGTCAGAAAATGAGACTGAATTGCAAGTTGCAAAATTGGATCGGGAATTACAGGAAAAGTCAATAGAAGCCAGAGAGGCTGAAAAGGCTGCAGTTCTAGTTGAAGAGGATCAGATAAACCTCCTTCAAAATCTGGATCAAAAATTGTTTACCTTTCAAATATGATATCGTTATTTGAACAGTGCATTCGAGTTCTTCAAAATTATGTGAACTCTCTTCACGAAGTTGGAGGATTGCCATTTGAATTCTTGGAGCCTGTACTTGAGTGGCTTACCCATGATCAGCTATATCGTATTGAGAACTGCAAACCGGTGTTTCATTGAACAGACTGATCATTTGTGGTTAAGACACTGTCAGAAAAACTTTAAAACCTGGGACAGAAATAGTCTAACATCAGAAACAAAGGCAGAAAGTCTGCCTTTACAGGAAACAGAAGAACTTTGACAAGTCCAAACTGACTTTATTTTGTTGTTTTTTTGGACCTTGCCCCTTGACCACTACATAGACTACAGACTTTACTGGTCCAGAGTTGTGGTAAAGATCTTTTTTTTCAAGGCTATGTCCTGGTAACCTTTGGTCTTAAGAATAATGAAGAAAGAAAATCTACATAATATTGGAACTTATTGTATTTTTGATTGTAATTTATAATTGTGAAATAATTATGGGCTGGCATAAGAGCCAAAGGCTCATTATTTACCTCTGTTGGGTGGTTGCGGGCATTGGTGGCATCCCAGGTCTGAAAGCTGCGATGTCCGGCTTCTACCATTTCTACAGTTGTTCCCATCAACGCTGTCCTTTTCCAGCACCATGTTAAATCCATGCGCCTGCTATTCTCAGGCACAGGCATGGTGTGTTTCACGTACTGGCGTTTGGCACATGTGGGGGTTGCACATACTGGGGACAGTTGGTGCAGGTACGGGGGTTTTGCGTACTCAGGACGTTTGGTGCAGGAACAGGTGTTTCATGTACTGTAGACATTTGGCGCAGGTATGGGGATTTTGCAGACTGGGAACGGTTGGTGCAGGCACGGAAGGATTTCACGTACTGGGGATGTTTGGCATGTGTGTTGGGGCATGAATTATTTATCAATAGAGATGAGGAGGGTGAGTGAGTCTTACCTAATTTCTGTTGACCGTTGCCATGAATTAAAAGTTTGTTGTTATAGATCGTTCGTCACAGACGTCGTTGTAATAGATCATTTTGGAATATTTGGACTACCTTATAATGAATTATTACAAGTCTTCGTGTTCGTCAATAAACCGTTAAAAAACTCATCTGGGCTTAGTAGTGGATTAAGTCAAAGCACGTCACAGTAAAGAGCTCCACCGAGCCTCAAATCAGCTTTTAGGGATAATATTTGCTACACTGAGCTTATCGTGTCTGTACCCATTCTTCAATTCACCCCTCTCCCATAGCACTTCAGGTTGTTTCCTTTCCAAGGATGTATCCAATTTATTTTTGGAAATTGTTAACAGATCTGCCTACAGCAACTTTCAGGTAATGCATTCCACTAAACACTAGGTGATCCATTAGCTTATCAGTGATGGAATTCAACTTATTCTTCCATGAAACTAAAACTGAAATCTAACAATTTGAAGCACTTGATCATTAAATCTTCTGAATGAAGGTCATTCAATTTCATTTTAAAATGTGATTCAGAATTGAAAAGTTACAAGTATCTGGAAAGAAAGGACAATTTTTCTCTCCCAAGTGTGAAGGGATATGGAAGTCTTTAAATTTTGAAAATGATAATAAGATATTTCTACTTGTGGCCAGTACAAGACCATTGATTATAAGATAGACAGTAAAAACATTAGGAGAAGCTCCTTTTTTCCACAGAATGATAGGAACTCACCACCACAATAAGATGTTGAGGTGAACAGCATAGTTGTTTGATTGGAGAGGGTCATGAGTGAGAAAGTAATGAAAGGATATACCTTGGGGTTAAAGGCACTTTGATAAGGGAAGACCTGTGTTAGTGTGGAAATAAGTGTCTATCTAGTTTGGATTGTTATTAATTGGTGCAGCTTGATTGATGCTTGCATGTACCATGTGCCTTGTGGAGGGTGCTGGTATGGTTACAGATGCCTTAGGGTGGTGGAGGGTCGCATGACATATGCCGGCTGGCAACAACAGCCTGGCTGATAAATTTCCACCAGCCCCAATATCCCCAAAATCGTGTCTTACCGGAACCAGGGTAACCAAACTGTAAACAATACCCAAAGGAAGAGGGGTCTCTGTGAATGCTCCACAATATGATGCATCATGTAGAAAGATATTGCAGAGCTTAATGCTGATGGAGTAATGTTTGCTGCCTAGGAAGAGACTGTTTTGTGATTGGTTAATGTCAGATAGTGTTGGAGTATACAAATCTATGTATTTGTAAGTTCGGGGAGCCCCTTGATCCTCTATAGAGGTGACAGACCACCCACAAGCTTGTGTATTAAATAAAGGGAAGTTACTAAAGAAGACGAGTTTGAATTCTTCATTTCTCGAGTTAACTGCTGTCTGAGATCTTAAGACCCCGCCTCTTGTAGATGTCCTTGATGGAGTTAGGACTGGTGTCTGTGATGTCACAGGCCAAGTTAACAACCATCTGGAGTTTTTTCTTGTCCTGAGCATTAGCACCTCCACATGAAACAGTGATGTGACCAGCAGAACACTCTCCACAGTTTTTTGACAGTCTTTGGTGACATACCGAATCTTCTCCAACTCCTCACAAAGTATAGACATTGCCAAACCTTCTTCATGATTACGTCGACACGGAGGATCTAGGACAGATCCTCAGAGATATTGTCACCGATGAATTTGAAGTTCTTGACCCTCTCCACTGCTAACCCCCCGATGAGGTCTGGTTCATATTTAATTTTAATTTTAAAATTTTGAAATACAGCATGGTAACATGTCATTTTGACCCACAAGTCCATGCCACCCAATTTATACCCAATTAACCTATATCCCTGGTATGTTTTGAACATTCTCTTGATTTTCTCCTTGAGTTCACAATCATTTCCTTAGTTTAGCTAATTTAGACATACAGCATGGTACCAGGCCATCTTGGCTCATGAATCCATGCTGTCCAATTTACACCCAATTAATCTATACACCCAGTATGTTTCAAATGGTTGGAGGAAACTGGAGCTCATGGGGAAAACCCACGCAGACATATGGAGAGCGTACAAACTCCTTACAGACAGTGCAGGATTCTAACCCTGGTTCCGATTGTAAAGGTAATTGTGAAGGCTTTGTTAAAGTTTTTCACCTTGGTTGGCCTGCCTAGAGAAATTCATTCAAATCAAGGAGTAAATTTCTGACAGGCTTTTTCCAACATGTAGTTTATGAATTGAGAGTTAAGCAGATTATATCTTCTCCATACCATCAGAGAGTCAAAGGCCCTTGGAGAGGTTCCATTCAACCCTGAAAAACATGACGAGAACTTTTTTTTGAGAATGAAAAGGATTGAAATGAAGGAATGAGTGAGTCGTCCAAGAATCACTTGGCTTTAGTCTATTCGAGTTAGTTTTTGGACGAGGTGAGAGGTGGGTTAGTAATGATGTGCATTTAAGTTTGTAGGTTTATGTCTTTAAATTTAAGGATCGGTTGCATAAAGCTTGTGAAATGGCAAAGGAGAATTTAGAGGTCACTCAAAAGAAGATGAAGGTTTGCTATGATCACAAGGCAAAGATGAGAAATTTTAAACCTGATGACAAAGTGTTAGTTCTGTTTCCTACACATTCAAATCCTCTTAGGGATAGGTTTTCAGGACTATATGAAGTTAAGTCTAAAATTAATGTGGTCACTTATGTTATTGAAACACCTAATTGTAGATGAGAAATTCGGGTCCGTCATGTAAATATGATTAACCCATGTTTTGAGCAGGTGCCTCACAATGAGACTAAACTTTCACCAGAGGTGATGGTTATTGACCAGGACAATGAGAAGACAAATAAAACAAGTTTCAGAGAAGGTCAAGGGACACAAAAATTGATAAGCCTAAGGTTGGAAAATTCCATGGTCTTGCAGTTCCTGGAAACAAAGTTGGCTCTACTCCAAACTTCAGAAAGGAAAAAAATGAGACAGTTACTTTTAAAATTTGATAATTTATCTCCAGATGTACCTCTGAGAATTTCCATAGCTTATCATGATGTTGACATAGATGAAGAAAGCCGATTAAACAGCATCCCTATTGGATGAATATGGAAAAGAGCAGACTAGTAAATCAGGAAATTGACTACATCTTGAAGAATGGTATCATTAGAAAGTTTACTTCAAATTGGAGTTCACCTTTTGTTTTAAGCTCGATGGAACTGTTAAATTTTGCACTGACTATAGGAACGTAAGTGCTGTGACAAAGACAGATGCTTATCCTTTTCCTAGAGTGGATAAGATAAAGTGGGGAAGACAACATTTCTTACTAAAGTTGACTCATTGAGAGGTTACTGGTACGTTCCTTTAACAGATATAGGTAAAGAGATTTCTGCATTTGTAACACCTTGTCATGCCCTTTGGAATGAAGAACACTCCGGGTAGGTTTCAAAGGATGATTAATTCTGTAATTCAGGGGTTGAAGCCCACAGGTGCTCACATTGATGATTTAATTACAAGTAGTAACACGTGGGAAGAACATATCCTTGAGTTAGAATAATTGTTTAATCAACTTTCAAAAGCAGATCACACAGTTAATTTAAGTAAAAATGAGTTTGGTCATGCAACTGTTACTTATCTGGGTTATGTTGTAGGATGGGGCAGATGGCGCCAGTTGAGGCAAAGGTTTTGATTATCTCGGAGTTCCTTCCTTGTTAGAAAGCTCTTAGAAGGTACCTGGGAATGAGTGACTACTATCACAAGTTTTGTAAAATCTTTGCAGATATTACACTCCCTCTAACAAACTGCTTAAGAAGGGAGAAAGTTTTGTCTGGTTGAAATGTTGCCAAGAAGCATTTGCAAATTTAAAGGCCATTTTATGCCACCAACCTGTGCTTAAGCCACATGACTTAGATTACTTTAGCCGTGGATGCCAGTGATGAAGCTATGGGTGTGTAACGGTTAAAGAAGAAGAATGGTGATGATATTGACCATCCTGTGACCTACTTATCAAAAAAGTTTAACGATCATCAGAAGAATTATTCCACCATAGAGAAATTGTTGTTAGCTCTTGTATTGGCTCTACAACATTTTGATGTTTACATTTGTATGGCTCCAAAACCGCTTATGGTGTATACTGATCATAATCCATTGGTATTTTTGTGTAAAATAAAGAATATGAATAGATGCATGTTAAATTGGAATATGATTTTACAAGAGTATGATTTGATGATGGCACACATTAAGGGAAAGGATAACGTGATTGCTGATTGTCTTTCTAGATGCTAAACTTTGTAAATGAAATTAGTTAATGTGTGCACTTGTAGATGAACATAGCATTTTGCTTTATATTGTGACACCTTAATTAATTACTAAAATTTTGTTCTTGCATACCAATTTTTTCTTTGTGGGTGGGATGTACTATTAACCAAGGACTGACATTTTGGACTGTGGTCAACTTTATAAAGGATGGATTTCTGCTAAGAACTCTGTGCAACTTGTGGTACAACTTGCCAATTGCTTGAAACTTTTGAGAACAAAGGGAGAATCCAGCTGTGAAGCAGAGAGCGGCAGTTAGAACAGCAAAATGACAGTTGGAGTGGCAGCTGAGGTGGCAGAGGGCAGCTGGAGAACTGTGTGAAATGCATATGCCTCATAAGTGAGGATTCATAAGTTTACTGCAATGCAACATTAGTCATTTCTCTCTCAAACATTCAATACAATGTCCTTTATTATTAGTTAAAGAACTGAACATGGACATTGAACTTTCAGATTGAATTCTGTGGGCTATTTGGACTGACTTACATGACTGACTAACATGGGATTTTTTGGGATTTTTCCTTCCTGAATATTGGGCACAATCTGTAATAGTCTGGGTTTTTCCAATTGCACACTGTTTATAAATATATGATACCTGTATATTTGCTACAGATACTACCTCACTGACAAAAGGCAAAGGAGGAAAAACCCAACACCCAACCCCAACCAACCAATTTTCCCCTGCAACCGCTGCAACCGTGTCTGCCTGTCCCGCTTTGGACTTGTCAGCCACAAACGAGCCTGCAGCTGACGTGGACATTTACCCCCTCCATAAATCTTCGTCCGCGAAGCCAAGCCAAAGAAAAGAATTATGTTAAGACATTATATTGTTAATAGTTATTAATAAATATAGAGTTAAAATTTAACCCTTTTGAATTGTATCTTCTGTTGTTGCTGGTTTGAGATGTAACAGGAGTGTGTTTGAAAGTCCCTGTCTGTGAAGTGTGTGCACGTGTGACCTCTGATATCAGAGTCTAACATGGGTCCAATGTAAATGTCCATATAGTTGTTTAGTAGTAGAACAGGTCCACGTCCTCCCCCTCCACGTCCTCCCCCTCCACGTCCTCCCCCTCCACGTCCTCCCCCTCAAAAGATGCTCACAAACTCAAGCTAGCATGCTGGAACATCAGAACCATGCTAGACAAGGCTGACAGCCACCGACCTGAACGTCGGTCTGCCCTCATTGCACATGAACTCCTCAGACTTGACATCGACATAGCCGCTCTCAGTGAAGTCCACCTGGCAGATGTAGGCAGCCTCCAAGAACGCGGCGCGGGCTACACACTCTACTGGTCTGGCAAGCCTATCTGGTGTAGGCTTCATGGTCAAGAACTTCATTGCCTCCAAACTCGAAAACCTTCCGACAGGCCACTCGGACTGAATCATGTCCATGCGACTCCCCCTTCAAAACAAGCGTTGCATCACCCTCATCAGTGTCTATGCTCCAACCCTCCAGGCGGAACCAGCAGAAAAGGACAAGTTCTACACCGACCTGCGCAACCTCATCCAACGCACCCCTACAGCCGACAAGGTTGTCATCCTTGGCGACTTCAACGCTCGCGTCGGCAAAGACTCAGAAACCTGGCCAGGAATCCTGGGCAAGCATGGCGTCGGCAAGTGCAACGACAATGGGCGCCTCCTGTTGGAGCTCTGCGCAGAACAGCGGCTTGTCATTACAAACACCCTTTTTCAGCAGAGGGATAGCCTTAAGACTACCTGGATGCATCCCCGATCCAAACACTGGCACCTCCTGGACTACATCCTGGTGCGAGAAAGAGACAAACGAGATGTGCTCCACACCAGGGTCATGCCTAGCGCGGAATGCCACACTGACCACCGGCTGGTTCGCTGCAAGCTCAACCTTCACTTCAAGCCAAAGCCCAGGAACAATAATGCCCCCAGAAAGAGGTTCAATGTTGGAAACCTGCAGTCGGACGAAGCGAGAGGAAACTTCCAGGCAAACCTCAAAGCAAAGCTCGACGATGCAACCCGCCTCATGGACCCATCCCCTGAAACCCTCTGGGATCAGTTGAAGACTACCATACTGCAATCCACTGAAGAGGTACTGGGCTTCTCCTCCAGGAAAAACAAGAACTGGTTTGACAAAAACAGCCAGGAAATCCAGGAGCTGCTGGCAAAGAAGCGAGCTGCCCACCAGGCTCACCTTACAAAGCCGTCCTGTTCAGAGAAGAAACAAGCCTTCCGTCGCGCATGCAGCCATCTTCAGCGCAAACTCCGGGAGATCCAAAATGAGTGGTGGACTAGCCTCGCCAAACGAACCCAGCTCAGCGCGGACATTGGCGACTTCAGGGGTTTCTACGAGGCTCTAAAGGCTGTGTACAGCCCCTCACCCCAAGTCCAAGCCCACTGCACAGCTCAGACGGCAAAGTCCTCCTCAGCGACAAGATCTCCATCCTCAACCGATGGTCAGAACACTTCCAATCTCTTTTCAGTGCCAACCGCTCAGTCCAAGATTCCGCCCTGCTCCAGCTCCCTCAACAGCCCCTAAGGCTAGAGCTGGATGAGGTCCTCACCCAGGATGAGACATATAAGGCAATCGAACAATTGAAAAGTGGCAAAGCAGCAGGTATGGATGGAATCCCCCCAGAGGTCTGGAAGGCTGGCGGCAAAACTCTGCATGCTAAACTGCATGAGTTTTTCAAGCTTTGTTGGGACCAAGGAAAACTGCCTCAGGACCTTCGTGATGCCACCATCATCACCCTGTACAAAAACAAAGGCGAGAAATCAGACTGCTCAAACTACAGGGGAATCACGCTGCTCTCCATTGCAGGCAAAATCTTCGCTAGGATTCTACTAAATAGAATAATACCTAGTGTCGCCGAGAATATTCTCCAAGAATCACAGTGCGGCTTTCACGCAAACAGAGGAACTACTGACATGGTCTTTGCCCTCAGACAGCTCCAAGAAAAGTGCAGAGAACAAAACAAAGGACTCTACATCACCTTTGTTGACCTCACCAAAGCCTTCGACACCGTGAGCAGGAAAGGGCTTTGGCAAATACTAGAGCGCATCGGATGTCCCCCAAAGTTCCTCAACATGATTATCCAACTGCACGAAAACCAACAAGGTCGGGTCAGATACAGCAATGAGCTCTCTGAACCCTTCTCCATTAACAATGGCGTAAAGCAAGGCTGTGTTCTCGCACCAACCCTCTTTTCAATCTTCTTCAGCATGATGCTGAACCAAGCCATGAAAGACCCCAACAATGAAGACGCTGTTTACATCCGGTACCGCACGGATGGCAGTCTCTTCAATCTGAGGCGCCTGTAAGCTCACACCAAGACACAAGAGAAACTTGTCCGTGAACTACTCTTTGCAGACGATGCCGCTTTAGTTGCCCATTCAGAGCCAGCTCTTCAGCGCTTGACGTCCTGCTTTGCGGAAACTGCCAAAGTGTTCGGCCTGGAAGTCAGCCTGAAGAAAACTGAGGTCCTCCATCAGCCAGCTCCCCACCATGACTACCAGCCCCCCCACATCTCCATCGGGCACACAAAACTCAAACGGTCAACCAGTTTACCTATCTCGGCTGCACCATTTCATCAGATGCAAGGATCGACAATGAGATAGACAACAGACTCGCCAAGGCAAATAGCGCCTTTGGAAGATTACACAAAAGAGTCTGGAAAAACAACCAACTGAAAAACCTCACAAAGATAAGCGTATACAGAGCCGTTGTCATACTCACACTCCTGTTCGGCTCCGAATCATGGGTCCTCTACCGGCATCACCTACGGCTCCTAGAACGCTTCCACCAGCGTTGTCTCCGCTCCATCCTCAACATCCATTGGAGCGCTTTCATCCCTAACGTCGAAGTACTCGAGATGGCAGAGGTCGACAGCATCGAGTCCACGCTGCTGAAGATCCAGCTGCGCTGGGTGGGTCACGTCTCCAGAATGGAGGACCATCGCCTTCCCAAGATCGTGTTATATGGCGAGCTCTCCACTGGCCACCGTGACAGAGGTGCACCAAAGAAAAGGTACAAGGACTGCCTAAAGAAATCTCTTGGTGCCTGCCACATTGACCACCGCCAGTGGGCTGATATCGCCTCAAACCGTGCATCTTGGCCCCTCACAGTTTGGCGGGCAGCAACCTCCTTTGAAGAAGACCGCAGAGCCCACCTCACTGACAAAAGGCAAAGGAGGAAAAACCCAACACCCAACCCCAACCAACCAATTTTCCCCTGCAGCCGCTGCAACCGTGTCTGCCTGTCCCGCATCGGACTTGTCAGCCACAAACGAGTCTGCAGCTGACGTGGACTTTTACCCCCTCCATAAATCTTCGTCCGCGAAGCCAAGCCAAAGAAAGAAAAGAATTAAGTATCATTTCATGTCTCCCTCTGATTGTCTCCCATGTGTTCAATAAAGCTACCTTTGATTGTAACACTTCTGTCTAGACTCGTCTCCCGGTGAACCCACTGAATCCCAATACTTTCCAAACACAACAGTTCTTCACTGCAGAATGATGCACTGTTAGAAATATGCTTCAGATTAAGGAATTGCTTGAGGCCATGAAACTACCATCCAAATTGGCAGTGATAAAATGTGCTGCCCACACATGAAGGAGTAATCCAGTGTTAATGACTGAGAAGGCCATGAAAACCACAGATGATAGTTTTGAATATTGACAGGAGTATTAGCCTCAGGCAAATCAAACATTGCTGGTAGAAATAAAAGAGGTACCTCTAAAAGATTTGATTGAAACACAACAATCCACAGCAGTTGGTGAGAAACAAGAATGGGAAACGAGAGGATGCATCCCGGACAAATCAGTAGGTCTATGGAGACAAAATATGACGGAACAATTATGGCACCAAGCACAGGAAATTTGCAGAGCAGTTCATGGAGTAAGCCATTCTGCAAGGGGGAGATGAATAAAATGCAGAACCATTGGTTTATTCCAAAATTGAGTGAACACATGAACAATGCAATCTTAAAATGCCAAATTTGTCAGGAAACAAACATAAAGAAAGGAATTCCTACTTCTCCAGCCTCTATGGAACTACTGCTAGGTCCATTTTCTCACCTAGTAATAGATTACATAGACGTGGTCGACCGGACAGAAGGAAAATGTTACCGTCTGTTGATGCTTGATAGGTTATCGAGGATGATTGAAGTGTTTCCCACCTCACATGCAGATGCCAGAACAGTAGCAAATGATCTAGTGCAGTGGTTCTCAATCTTTTTCTTTCCACTCACATACCACTTTAAGCAATTCCTATGCCATCAGTGCTCTGTGATTAGTAAGGATTGCTTAAGGTGGTATGTGAGTGGGAAGGGAAGGTTGAGAATCACTGCTCTAGACCCAATTGCTAGTGAAATATTTTGCTTGAGAAAAATTGTCATTGGCCCATTTCCTTTAGAGTTATGAAACCGTGCACATAATGAATCAATTAGGTACGATTAAAACAGTGATTATCAAACTTTTTCTTTCCACCCACCTACAACCTAATCACAGAGCACCTATGGCATAAAGATTACTTAAAGTGATATGTAAATGGAAAGAAAAAGGTTGAGAACCACTGATCTAGTGAAAATTTTTTCCCCAGGTTTGGAGTGTGTCAGTCTTTGAGTAGCGATAATGGCTTTCATTTTGCAAATGAACTAACAGACACGCTGTGTAAAGTTATGGGAATTAGACAGAAATTCTCTTGTGTGTATCATCCACAATCAGCCAGCAGTTTATTTAGTTTGTTTAGTCACTTCTCACCACTCATTAATAAAAAATGGATTGCATAGTAGCCCTTGAGAAAATTTTACCTGAAATTAAGCTTTTACTATAGATTAGTATTAAAGAACTTGTGTAAGAGGATTTGATTACCCATTATGTTCCAGTTGTGGCCCTTGCATGGAAGGTGGTGTGGGGTGAAATACATGTCAGCAGACACTGCAATTGTAATCAAAATACAGAAATGCTGGAGGAACTCAGCCAGTCTCACACCATCCATAGGAGGGAAAGCTATATTACCAACATTTCTGCCCTGACCTCTCCCTCAGGGTATTCCTCAAGGCTATGTCAGTAATATTGCAAAGTCAATTTTTGAAAGCAATATTCAGAACGACCTAAATGTCATCATGAGGAATTCAGAAAGAGTATATTCTGAATAAAATCTTAAATGAACAAACATAATGCTTCAAAAGAAATTTCAATGGTATTGCAACCAAACAAGATTTCTGATTCCTTTGTTAATTTATTGGTCAAGTTGCTTCATGTTAGATCCTATAGAGTTTGCAGGCAGTAATGATTAATTTCAGTATGCTAATTTAAATACATGAAGATTATGAAATTACTCTTTTTCTATTGGCCAACTGATTGGAACATGGTTTAATTTTACTGAATTGGATCAGCACACAGCATGAATTTTTTGCCTCTGTTTTGCCTTTGCAAGAAGTCAAGTTAATATGACTGCTTTATTGAATTAACATCAGACTCATGATGAGAGACTTTGTCAGTGCACCATGTTAGAATGGAATAATTCCTGTGTGTGGCCCCTGCTGGTATGAAAGAAGATAACCTATGGGAAAAAGAAAAGTGAATTGGAGGAGGGAAAATGAAAGTATTTGGGGCATTTATTTTTACACTACTCCAGATTACGTTTCATTGAATTACGAAGTGGACTCCTTGTAAATTAGGCAGCCAATTTTGCTCCACCTCTCCAACCATGGGTGAATGTCACATGACAAAAAGTCATGTGATCAAACCTCACAAGATTGATTCTTCAGCAATTTGTTAAACCAAAGCTGGTGACTGTTTGGCTTCTTTTGTGCCTTGATACAGTGGATGGATACAACTTTGAAGTGTGGTAAGTTCAATATTTTTGTTTATCTTGTATTGTCTAGATATTATCATCTTATTGTGTGTTGAGTTATACTCTGTGAAAATTGCCTGCAATTTTACTGCACTTCATTGTTGCCTGTGAAGTTTCTTGGCTGCTTGAGAGTTTGTAAGCTGCTTCATAAATGCAAGATTTTATTTTTAGCCATCATAGTTTCTTGAACATACCAGTATGACAAATTGTATTTCCCTCACCATTGGAATGGGAGTTCTCCCCCCCCCCCCCCCCCCCACCACCTCTGATTAATAGTTTGTTTGGGCATCTTTCTCTGTCTTGTGGATGCCCCAGAAAAGAGACAGAACCTGCAGGCTGATTCTGCCTACTGTTCTGGAGGGCAGTGGGGGAGATGGAGGATGCTCAGATCCTGTCAGTTACCCTACTGGGTCCACTCCCACTCTCACTTTTCCTGTTGTGCAAGCCCATGGTGATGTCCGAAGTGGGAATTCACTGCAGGCTAAAAATGGTTGTTTTTTTTTCCCTCTTCTATTTCAATTCAGTTGTTCCAGTGAATTCCCTGAAAGCTGTGGCAATAGTTTCATTCAGAACTGCCATTGATCCACAAGGGAAGACAGCCGCTGTTGCCTATATGGCAATCAATCATCATGATCTCCAGGTCAGAGGTCAGCAGACTGATGGCTGGAAGCTCCAACATTCAAAGCTTGTGCTCACTCTCAATTTAACTACTTCTTTAAACTAATTGTTGCTATCTATTTTTCAGAAGCCGGTTAATAACATTGCAAGTTCCTAAAATGTTCTTTAATCCTATTATTCTGTGCTGGAATCTAGGGTTCTCTGTTGTTCTACTGTGCCCTTCAACTCACAGTTGCACAATACTGTGAAGTAAATTGTTTTTAATTAATTTCCTAATACTCGTGGTCTTAGATGATTCACTCATGTGAAAGTGGTGATTTGGCAGCCTTCACATTTATAATTTGAGATGTATTCACTAAATTATCAACATGAGAAACTTTAAATTCTTTCTTCATTTTATTGATGTCTGAATTAATCATTTTGAAATATAAATATTTAACAAAATGTGTCTTTGCTTTTTAATTGGACCCCAATAGAATAAAATGTTTCTAACATCTGGGATCACATTTTAAAGTTTTGTGCTTCTGTTGAAGTTGAGAATAGGTCAAACTCATCAAAGCTGGCTGATACCTTCTATTAAAAATCTATTGCCATGTTTAATTTAATGATCTAGTTTATGCCTGTGCATGCTTTCATTCTTCCAATGTTGCTCTATATCACTTTCATAAGTGTCACAGATACTCCTCAAACATGGTGTGATAGCTTGCAAGGCACGCTCTAAGCATTAGGATTACATACAAAGTGGAACAGGCCAGTCCTCAACGAGTATTTAATTGCCTCCTGCTCTATTATTGAAATCACAATTAGCCAGGTGCTGTATGTTGCTAACCATCATGAGGCATTGATGTTTAATTTCACTTTTAAAATTTATACATGAGCAATACAAAAATTGTGAAGAACAACTAATCGGAATCTATTTCTGTCTTGTGTAAAGTGTGTTGTACTTAATGGTGCGCTGATAAATTTGAGTGTCTGGTTGAAAATTAAGCTTGTTTTGTGGAGTGTAAGAATGTGAGATGTTTCCATGAAATGTGTAGGATACTGAGGAAGCTTGATGGGTGAGAATTGGATGGTTGCTTCCTCTGGCTGGTGAGTCTGGAAATGGAATGAAGACTTGGACATTGAGGACTGTGATATCAGGAGGGATTTCTGAATGCATTGGAAATCTTACAAGTGCTTGACTTCAGATGGCTGTTGGTACTTGATAATTGAAAGAGGTTTTTGGTAACTGGGAGAATCAAGGAATTTGAGGGGGAAAGTCGCAATGAGGCTGAAAGTTGGTCAAGTTGGGTTTTTTTTTTTGGAGCATCTGCACAACCCTATTTAGATCTGTTTACTGCATGCTTAATGCTTTGCTTATAAAAGTCAGGCATCCACTTCACTCTCTTATTGCCTCTTTTTGATTTTTGGGACCTTGATGTCATCATGCTTTATATTGCTCCTCATGTTTGAACCTACCTGTTAATTATATCTCCAATTGTTTTTGACTCATTGTGGTTAAAACTTTTTTGTATCCAATTTAAACTCTACAGGTAATAGAGATCAGTGTGGGTGGGTGGGTGGGGGTGTGTGTTATTCTGCCCGTGAACCTACTTTTGCAGGTGATAAGTTAAATAATCTTATTTCGGACAACAGTGGCAAGAAAATAACTGGCTACAATATTTCAGGACTAAGATCATGGAAAGTAACATTAAATGCTTGTTTTGGTTCATAAAGTAGAATATGCCAAATGTAAGTAACCAATTGAGAAATGGTTTAGATTTAGCAGGACACCTTTGCAAGACTGGGCCTCTCACAATTGTGATTTTTCTTTTCCCTCTGAGCTGTTCTGTTAGGTCTGGCCACCATGAAGCAAGCTTTCCATGTCAGTAGTTTTGGACGGTTATAGTGGATGGAACAGAGTGTGGAGATTTGGAGTTTTAATTCAAGGTATCCAAGGTGCCCTTTTGCATGTAGTTGAGAGAGGCCCACCAACCTTAATGTTAGGACTTGGCTGGAGACACTCAGCACCATCTCCCCTATTTCTAGGAGGTGGAAGTCCCAAATAACCTTGCTTGATATACCACCAATCAGTAATTAGGAGAAACCAGGCAATTTCTTTGGAGAAGTTCCTTCTGTTTATTCTGGGATTGTTGGAACTTGTGGGAGAGGAACAGAGCCAATGCCCTCCTTTAGAAATAACATTAAAGTAACTGACAATTTGCTCTTTACTGAGAATTTAAAGTATGGGACTCCAGTCTTTCTTTCAAATTATGAATTGTATTATATTGTAGAATCAGAATTTGATGGCACAGAAGGAGGCCATTTGACTTGTACCTTTGCCAGCTCCATTTTGAGCTATGCAATTATATTTCCATGCTTTCACTAAATTGGTAATGTTTTAAATCTTTCGCAAATTTAATATTGAATCTACTTCTGGTATACTTTTAAGTCGTGCAGCGTAGGTTGTTCAAAACAAATCTCTGTATATAAAGCAAAATTTTTCCTATTTATAGTCTGGTTCTTGTGTCCTTCAGATTTCATTTCAAATCCTTTAACCCATACTTTCCCAATTGACAATTTATCCTGATCATATCTTGCCCATTTAAAAAAAAAAATGCCAAGTATTAACATTAAACTTCCTCTCTCCTTTTCTTAAAATAAAAATGGTGAAACATTTGCATCTTCTGTCATCAACTATGTCTAATAAGACTTGAAAACATGTGGGAAGAACTTTCAGATTAACTTTGCTCTATTCAGTGGGACTTGTTTGAATCCATTAACCTCTCTACTTTGAAGTCTGTATACCTATAACCTACAACTCTGCCCATATATTAAAATGTTATGAGCCCAGAGGACCCCAAAACCCAGCAGCAATAGATATTCACCAAGAATACTTAAACAAAAGTTGCTTTTAATTATCTTTAAGTATGAAAACAGAATCACACTTGAACTTATCACTGTTGACTTAACTAACTTGACTTAATCCCCTGCTAATTCTAAGTGCACATGTATGTAATCTGTGTGTAAGTTCAGAAAGGTTCTTTGATTCACAGTCCAATCTCACTTCTCATTCCTCCATGTTAACTGGTTGCAAGCAAATCTCGTACTGTGCACTGAATTTAACATTTATGAAGTTCACCAGGCTTTTGTGCTTGAAAGGTAAATGGTTACCACTCGGGAAGGTTCTTATTGGTATTCAGAGCGATTTGTTGTTCCTGGACACAAACTGATCCCTTTTAATCAGTCACGTCAGTGTCTTGCCGAAGAAACTTGCCCCATCAGGATTTTCTAGATGATAACCTTTTTCTTTCAAGTCACCACAGAGTTTATTATTGTTTCTCTTATTTCAAGTGAAACATTAGGCAGTCAGTCCTCTCCTCCTATATAAACCACAAGGGCTTTGAACAGGCTGAACTAAGCATTCACAACTGGTCTTCAAAATGGGTTTTTCCACACACTTGCCAGCTTGTCCTGTTCCAGTCCCAGCTGTTGCTGCTGACTGCAAAATTGATCTCCCTCTCTCTTTCCAGAGGAAAAGCCTGTTTGACTCTCTCTGCATGAAAAACCACATGACCCTCTTAGAACAGCAAGCTGCATTCCAGGCATCCTGCAGCTTGGAATTACTCCTCTAATCTCTTTCATTTGTTGCTTTTCAAACCAACAATTCATTAATGAAGTCTCTTGGGCACACCCCAAAAGTTTTTGCAAAGACCCCAGGAGCTGCCCTGTCTAGCTTGAGCAGAGCAACGGTATTTTAAATAAGATCTGTTTTGAAGTGTTTGTATGTGACCTACACTTTTTTAAAAAAAAAAACCTGCCCCAATTTATCTCCCAAAAACACATCTATATACAACACAAATGCAACATAACCAGTCACATTACCCTGTAATCCTATTTTGCAGCATTGAGAGCATTTATTTTTTTTAATCTGACACAAAGCACTTTTTTAACCTCAGTCACACCTTTCTTCACAAAGTTCCTTTAAGACATTAAATTCACTAATTCCTCCTTCGAATACCCTCGAAGTTGGTGGATGATGTAGTTTTTCTCCACCCTTTCTTCTGCCAGTTAATCCCTCATGTTTTCAGTTGTCGTGTTGCACTGTGTGCATAAATCACTTCAGTTCTTCAATTTGAAAGAAGTGCCATGAACCAGATTATATTACCATATGTTGATTGCGCTGTCACAAGCCACCAAGAGCTGCACTGTGCTGTTTAGTCAGTTTGTCTCAGTGTATGAAAATCTGTTTTGAAGTCTGATTTGATGATAATTTCTTTGAGATTAATATTTAAAATGATTATTTAATTTCTGTTAGAATATTGTCTCCCTTTGTTCTTTAGATTTGCCTTTGGAATTTTTGTTCTTTAGATCAAAAAGAAATATTATTTCACAGCAATATACAATTTCTTTAGAAATTATTAATTTTATTTTCACAAATTTCGGCTACAAATGTATACTTCTGGTTGAATCCTTGTGGAGTGCAGATGGTGTGCAATAGTTATTTGAACAGAGCAATGAGCCTTTCAGAAATGGCAGTCCCAGGAGCCTTGATACTTTTTCATCAACATTGCCTTTAGGAAAGGCTTTGTGAGGCAGAACCTGTATTAATTGTCATGTTCTACACGTACCTGTTCTTGTAGGTCTTCCAACGCCTGAAGCTAGTAAAGGCAAAATATCAATATTTAACAAAGCGGAGGTGGAAGATGTTATGTGTGACTGCTTCAGCTGATATCAAGCTGAGCTTTGTTGTTTCCTCTCTGGAGTCCTGGAATTCAGCTGTTTAGAACCCTAAACATCTTGCAGCTTCAAATGGTTGCAATTTTGGGTCAAGATTTTCTGGGGTCAACATAAATAACATTAGTGTAATGGAAACTGTGACAAATTATACTGGTTCCATGAATGAAGCACATTAACCTGTTCCCCTCCTATTCCATTGTTAAAGAAAATTAGATTCTTCTGAAAACCTCATTTAAGTGAAGATTGCAAACAATGATGCAGAAACATCCATCTACAATATATAATGACACTGAGTAAAAGATGGCACTATAGCATAAAGAAAGATTCCTTCTCGAAAATCTGGAGGATAATTTATGTACATGATTCCATTGACAGAGTAGAAATATTATGCTCTCCCTTCAAATAAAACCATTTAGAAGGCTGGATTTGTTCTCATGATGGATGGTAATGAAATAATTTTGGAGAACTGTAAACAATCTCTGAAAATCCATTGGCAACTTCTGGACCTGAGAGGCGATGGTGCATACATTCCGTTTATAGAAACTACCGGTAACCAATCCTCTTATCTATACTAATACATCGCCCCTAACTCTGTCATCCTTATCCTTAAATCTTGTTTGTGATGCCTGTAAGGTAAAAACATCATGAGATGGGACCGGAGAAGGAGTCACCCAGTACTAAGGAGTAACAGAATGCAGATGTGACCTTGTACACTAAAGATAAGCTTTGCACTAACAAGAATGATGTGCAGCAGACTAACAGAGAAGGATAGCAACAGTTTATTCATTGGACAATGTAATGGTATGATAATTTACTAAGTGCGTGTCCTGGGGTATAAAAAAACACCTCTTGCTGATATCGGGAGAATGCGCCTTCTCCAACTAACACTGTTAGTTGCAAGTGTTACAATCCGGTAATAAAGAACAAAGAACCTTGATTTCGACTCAGTCTGGTGTCTGACTCACTCATTCATGAACAAAGCAGACCTAACATGCCTTATTGAAGCCTTCTGGAAATGCAAGGATTTGAGTGATACCCTGTATGAAAAATTCTGTCCTTCTGGTAGTTAGTGCCAAAAATTTCATTTTAACCCATTTTTAGATTTGGTTCAGCAGTTCTTGCTCCATTCTTTTGAGGCAGAATGTATATACTCTATTATTTGGGAGACTGGTCCCATTGGGAGCAATCCACTGAATATACTTTCCTCTTTCCACATCTGTTCTAATACTGTGGCAAGTTGGGTGGAGGGAGGAACGTGCATGAACAGCCCACCTGTTGTTTGCAGCCTGCTGCTGCTCCACACTGTACTACGTCAAACAAGCATTGGTATTTGGTCCATCAAACTAATTTCCATTACAGTCCAAATTACTGCAATGTTTCCCAAGATTTCAGTCTTGCTATGAGTTGTCAGGCTCTAACCACTAGCAAGAGGAATTGGAGAGCTGAGACTATCATTTGTTCAAATAAAGTGCATGGTGGTACTTCAAAAACAAGATGCAAAATGTATTAGGTTTTCTTTGCTATTCTCATTGAATATGGGGATATTTACATCACGTTGTGGGGAATGTAACAAGTCAACAGGCCCATTTCTGTGCTGTGCATTTCATGATGTGAAAGTTTGCTACCTGCTTTTTCAACAAGGATAACTCAAGTTTTGAGGTTTTTGTCAAAATGGCGATGTTCTGTCAGAACAGCTTGGGTCCATTTGTCCAGCATTATGGTGCACTATTTGAAGTGAATGAGGAAGAGTGAACTTCCATGAAAGATTTGGCATACAGCAATGCTGAGGGACAGAAAGGCAGCACAACCCCTCAAAGAACCAGAAGTCAGTAACTTTTAGAACTTGACAGAGACTGCAGCCTAGCCAAGAGAATATATGGGAGCCAGATTAAAAGGAAAAGCAAAGTAGAATTCAAAATTTTACCTCTGCTTCCAATATGCTGCCTTGATGTTTAGTATGATATTGGGGAAAAAACTTGTTTTTATCTGCCAAACTGGTGCAGATGTGAGGAAGTGCTGCCCTATGAAATCAAGATATTAAACCAAGGTCAGAAATGGCTAATTGTGGAAATAAAAGAGCAGCAAGTCTTCCTGGAGAAAAGCACAGCCTGCTGGAGGAACTCGGTGGGTGGAGCACCATCAGTGGGAGAGAAAGATTGGTCAATGCTTCAGAATAGAACCTTTTATCGAAGCAAGCCTTGATGAAGCGTTTTGACCTGAAGAGTTGGCAGTTCTTCTCCCACAGATGCTGCTCCACCCACTGAGTTCCTCCAGCAGGCTGTGCTTTTCTCCAGATTCCAGCATCTGCAGGTTCTCCTTTTGTCTCATGTTGCCCCTGGCATCTTGGGCAAAATTTCTTTCAATCAGCATCACGAAGCAGGATATTGTCACACGGCACAGTCCTATGTCCCATAAAGAGCACACATTCGCTGATATGTTTTCTGAACCATCTATGCTTCAAAAAGTAGTTAATTGCTGGTTACAAAGGGCAAGTGGGAAAATAGAACATTGCTGAGATCTAAAAGAACAGTACCTTTTGTACATTGATGTTGTGCTGAATTATATATACCTTTTTTAAAATAAAAATATATATATATCTACCTCATAACGCTCTATTTTTCTTTTATCTATATGCCTAAGTCTCTTTCACCCCTGGCAATGCATTCCAGCCACCTACAACTCTCTGTGCAAAAAAAAAAACTCTCCTTAACCTTCTTCCCTTCACTTTGTACAGATGTCCTCTGGTGTTTGCTATGCCCATGCTGGGGGTAAAAAAGTGCTGACTGTCTACCTTATCTATGCATCTCACAATCATGTAGACCTCCATTATCACCCCTCATCCTTTGTTTCAGAGGAAAGTTCTAGCTCTGCTAACTTTTCCTCATACGATATTTTCCAATTGAGGCAACATCTTGGTAAATCTCTTCTGCACCCATCCATAGCTTCCGCATCCTTCCTGTAATGAAGTGGCCAGAACTGAACACAGCATTCCAGGTGTGGTCTCCCCAGGGATTTATAGAACTGCAACATTACGTTCATTTTAATGAAGAAAGAAAAAACTTGACTTCCACACAAATTGCAAATCTTTAGGAGTATCAGTGATTCCTTTGGCTGATGTAGGACTGCTTTTGTATCTCAATACTTGCTATCTTCAGTAATTGTGCAATAATTTGTGTACAACTGAGCTAATCCATGCATGCACATACTGTTTTATTTGACTGATAGAGGGGACTGCAGGAGTCGGACAATGGGGTTAAGGAAGTGGGGAGGTGGGATAAAAGTTAGGTGGGGGAAGGATGGGTGAAGTTGAAGGTAGCTGATGGAGGGTATTAACTGGGGATACAAAGGCCGAAGGCGTGGGAATTGATACAAGGAAGATAATAAGGGAAACGTTAGGGGAAGTAAAGTGCAGAAGGAACCAGAAAGGAAAATTGATCTAGTGAGTGGATGGAACTAGGTGGGGGATGAGAATGAGTGATAGGTCTGGAGGAGAGGTTATGGGAAAGGGAGAAACTTGGACGGACCAGAGGTTGATCAGAAGGGAACACAGGAGGCAAAGGTTACCTGACATTGGAGAATTGCACATTCATACCACTGGATTGTGTGCTACCCAGGCAAGCAACCCCAGCATCTGCCTCTACCTTTGCGCTCCAATGCCCTCACCTGCCTCCATCTTCATTTTGCTTCCTTGTCTGCTTCCACCTGCCTCTGTCACCCAGCTCACCCTCCAACTCATCTTGTGGCTCCATCTGTTCATCATCCTCAATCATCAACTGGTACCTGTCTTGTCCCTTCATATTTACATTGGCTATTTTCCTTCTCAACTCTGCCATAATTTCATGTCTTTACCCAAAACATTCCCAATTCCTTTCTCCTCCACAAATGCTGCCTGACCTGCTGAGTTCCTCATGTTTTGTCTTGGGCTGTGTTGAAATCTTGCCGTAATTCCATCATGTGCAAACTTGAGAAAAAGCTCACGCCATGAAAATATTGAGAGAACAAACAGTTGTGTGGTAAACCTGACTTGGCTTTTTTTTAAAAAAACTATCTTGGGGCAGTATGGTTAGTGCTACACTGTTACAGTGCTGGTGCTGTCTGTAAGGAGTTTGTTCGTTCTCCCTGTATCTGCATGGGGTTCCTCAGGGCACTCCAGTTTCCTCCCACCATTCAAAATGTACCAGGGATTGAAGGTCAATTGGGTGACACAGGCATGAGGACTGAAAGGGCAGTATGTCTAAATTTAAAAGTATCTGAATAAATAAAAACACAAAACTATGTAAAAAGCATTTGGACAGACAAATCATTTTTTATTTTAAATTTGTTGAGCCATTTGCAGCTGTTACTCTCCATTATAAGAACAGATTCTGCTTCTGCACCAGGACTAATCTGTCCCAACTTGTACTTGGCAGGCCTCACACTGACGAGTGGAGAATTATCACAACTTTGTTTTCTCTTGCTGAATTCCATGAGAGTTCAACATTGGAAAACAGTTGTGGTTTGTCTGGAGAAATAGCTGCCAGAAAAATAGCGAATGCTACCATCTCTCGGGCACATTTTTCAAAGAATCTTGCATTTGCCAAAATGTATGGAACAAAATTCGACCAAGAAACAGGTCCGTACTAACACAGCATATCAAATAATCTGCTGTTTTTGCGATAAGACGAGAGTTGATGTGAGACTTGATTATGCACCTTCCAGAAAACAGATCAAAATTTCTACAGTGGGAAATGGAAATGTCACACTAAGCCATAAGAGCTGGATTTCTCACTTTTATGATGCTATATATTCCAGAAGTCTCAGAATCAATCAAAAACAGTTGTTTCTTCTTATTTCTCATGTTGTTATTTAAAGTGGCAGCCTGGCACCCAACAACAATGCAGCTGGTGTGAGGAATCCCAATGGAAATATCTTCAGGATTTCCACCCATTGGCCTTTTGCACTTCATTGACGTTCAACATGTGGCAACATTTTGCTAAATTTGCAAATGTGAAGCCAGGGACTGTAATATAAGTATTATTTCTGCACTTGTCTGACATCATGTTATAAGAAGTGATTTATGTATCTCTGTGGACTTTTCATCCAAATCCATGAGATGTTTCTTTTCTCTCTCCATTGCATGTTCTTCAGCAACACCCACTGGCCGACCATTAAATTTACCACTGATTTAACAAGTTACAGAGATAAATTGTATTTCCAAAATGAGCAAACTTGAGTCTAAAGATAAATAAATCCCTTGGTCCTGATTGAATGCATCCCAGAATACTGAAAGAAATGTCAGAAGTTGTAGCAGAGGCTTTGGTGATAATTTACAAAAGTTTTCTGGACTCTGAGTTGGTCTCAATGGATTGGAAAAAGGCGAATGTCACACCATTATTTAAAAAAGAATGGAGGCAAAAGGCAAAGAATTAAAGGACAGTTAGTTTAACATCTGTGATTGGGAAAATGCTTGAAGCTATCATTAAAGAAATGGGCATCTGGAGGGAAATGGATCCATTAAGCAGATGCTGCATGGATTCAGCAAAAGCAGGTCCAAGTTCTAGTATCATCTTCAAAGAAACACAAGCATCGATATTCCGAATTACTATCTTATTAATTCAATAAATCAAACTTCATAGTTTCAGCTGTAAGTAGCTTTAATTCATTGACAAAATGAATAAACATTTTGCATAACTTCACATTGAGATTTTCCTGATGAGTAACAAAGCAGAGTGTATAATGATATTCCACTTTAAGAAGAAATAAATAAAATAAAATGAAATGAATTCAAAGAAAATATCTGACAAAATTCTTCGAAGAATGAGATATAAACTCTCGGTCCACTTGGATATTATAACGTATTGGTAACATGACAAACAATTAATAAAAAGCAAACACAAGGTCTTAACCTTTACAGCAGGTTCAGTTTGATGAACTTACTAGAGTTCTTTGATGATAGAATGAGTGCAGTAGATAGAGGGGATCAAATGGGCATTGTTTAATTGGATTTCCAGAAGCCGTTCAATACGGTGCCACATACATGGCTTATCCACAAGATGACGATGCATAGAGTGGGGATTGATCGATTAGCAAAGATAGAGGATTGGTTAACCAATAGCAAGCAGAGAGTTGGTATACAGGAGTATTTTTCTAGTTGGCGGGGTGGCACAGGGGTCAGTGCTGAGCCTGCAACTGTTCATGATATTTTTTTAAAAATGATCCGGAGAAGGGACAGAGTGTGGTGTATCTCAGTTTGCTGATGACGCTAAAATGAGTGGAACAGCAAATTGTGCAGAGACTACAGAGTCTGTAGAGATAAATGGCTTCTGAGTGGGCAAGGGTGGTAAATGTGAGCTTCTCTACTTTGGAAGCAAAAATGGAAGATGAAATTATTTAAATGGCAAGTAATTGCAGTATGCTGCCATGCAGACGAACTAGGGTGTGCTTGTGCATTAATCAGAAAAGGTTGGTTTGCAGGTTATCAAGAGGCCAATGGAATGTTGGCCTTCATTGCTAGAAAAATTGAATTTGGGAGCAGGGAGGTTATGTAGCAACTTTACAAGGTACAACACCTGGAGTTCTGATCTCCTTAATTAGGAAGGGAGACAATCCAGAGGAGGTTCACCAGGTTGATTCCAGAGTTGAGGGGGCTAGCCTTTGATGAGAGATTGAGTCATCTGGGGCCGTACTCACTAGAATGTAGAAGAATGAGAGGGGATCTTGTCAAAACATATAAAATTGTGAAAGGCATAGATAAGATAGAGGTAGGAAAGTTGTTTCCATTGGTGGAGGAGACTAGAACAAGGGACAAAGGCTCAAGATCCAGGGTGGTAGATTTATGACTGAGATGAGGAAGAATTGCTTTTCCAAGAAGGTGGTGAATCTATGGAATTTACTGCCTTTTGAAGCAGTGGAAGCCACCTCAGTAAACATTTAAGGCAAAGTTGGATAGATTTTAAGTAGAGGAATTGAGGTAGGGGGAGATGAGCCAATTATCAAATCAGCCATGATTTCACAGGCTTGATGGGCCGGATGGTCTAGTCTTGCTGCTATTTCTTGTATCCTTAATAAAAATTAACTTTAACCATTCACTTTTAGATACATAATGGTACTTCTAATATCAAATACATTTTTGATTTTCAGTGAGTGAGTTAAATGTTTGTGAATTGATGCTTATGTCTTATCAACCAACAACCATAAGTAACAATTTGTAGCAAATGTTTCCACTTGTAAAATGAATTAAATTAAATGTACAGAACAGTAATAGGCTCTTCCAACCCACAAACCCGTGCCTCCCAATTAACCAACAACGTTTTGAAGGGTGGGGGAGGTGCATGGGTGGGGGGGGGGTGGTGGGGGTGGAAACCAGAGCACCCAGAGGAAACCTTTGCAGATACAGGAAAAACATACAAAACTCTTTGTAGTCTGAGCAAGATTCAAACCCAGATAACTGACGTTGTAACAGAGATGTACTTTCTGCTATGCCCTGAAAAACTTAAGAATTTGTTTTAATATTTGGAATACAGCACTGAAGCAAAATGCATAACTTGACCAGAAGCTGAGACTAGTGAACTGGAAACATGAATTCAAATCCTAAGCACCAGCTAGTTATCTAACTAAATTTAGGATGAAAACCTAATCTTCATAATGGTGGCCATCAAACTGCATGATATTAAAATTAAAAACTCATCTGTTTCAGTAATCTCCTCCAGGAAATGTAATGAGCTATCTTTATTCCAACTAACTTGTATTGACTCCACTCCATTCTCACCAATGGAGTGACTCTCAACCGACCTATGAAAGACCCAAGAAAGCCCATCCATTCAACTCCAGGGCCATTTAGGAATGATAAATAAAAGCTGGCCATGAACCAATGAGAATGCCAATAATCTGACGTTATTTATATCTGTCACCCAAACAGATGTCAATTTTTGTGGAAACTAGCCTAGTAGCCTCAGGTAATGTCTGTAGTCCAGTTGTAATGTATACCTGTATTATATTTTGTTTCTGTGAAATCACCCCAGGACTTCTGTGAAGTTGTGCTTTGAAGTCCAATGAGATTACCTTGGTGGCGGATTATGGATAAATGTTGAACCAAGAGATTTTGTACTTTATCTTTTATGAATGAGTCCAGTGCAACAAACAGTTAACCTTTGAATTTACATTGCATTCATTAATCTGGATTTCTCTTTTAACTAGTAATTATCCCTATGGTGGGGGAAAGAGCTAACACTTGACAAAATGGTGAAATTATCACAAGGAATCGCTCAGTGCATATGTAATTTTTTGCCACTTCTTTTGCAGGACAGGAAGCAACGAGAGACACTCGTAATTACATATTCCTTATCACTTTAATATGAACATTTCCTTTGTATTGTAATTGTAATTTCTCTCTTCCTTTCTTATTGACCTCCACTATCTGCAGTTCAAAGATTTGCTTTCAAATTTTCAGCAAAGCTGCTCAGAAGCTGACAACTGGGAAATATTTTCAACACAAGCCAATTATTTCTTGGAAAGTACCAGGGAGGAAGGAAGAGTACGCTGACTGGAGGAATGTCACAAGTAATGTTCCTGAAGATCTACACTGGGGAATCAGCATCACACCATGTAATCCCATTATTTTTTTTTATGATGGAACGCTGTAGATGATGCCAAGTTTGGAAGATCTGCCAGCAGGGTAAATGCAATCAAAAATTTAAAAATAATGACTTTGGTTGTTGAAGTAATGGCTAATAAGTTTTTTAACTTAATTGGATCAAACTAAAAGACAAAATACTATTTTCTTCACCACAGCAAGAAATTCAGAACTGTGAATAAGAAAAAAGATTTGGATATCCAAACACACAAATCACTTAAAAACAAATATGTAGGTACAAAATGGAATTTAGAGGCAAATTCAATGCTGTTAACCGACTCAATTGAGACATCATAAAAACAGGAAGAAGTGATGCTTTGGGTTAACCAAAGCTTTTGTGTGACCCAAGCAATTTAGCATTGAATTCCTGGCCTGCACCAGTAAAACATGTTGATCTTGGAAAGTAAACTGACCTGAATGATCTCAAAGTTTACATGGTTAAACTATGGGCTCAAACTTAAATTGCAGTTCCTTAAGTATCAATGTTTGCGACAGTTAAAGCGACAGTGTTTGATGGGTACAGAGAAACCTCAGGCCTCCAGTGGCAGGATTCAGAATAAAGGAATGTAATTTAAAAACTGGACAAGGCTTATCAAGACTGAAATCAGGAAACCCATTTTCCAACAATAGATAGAAGAAACCTAGAGCTGGCTCCCAGAAGTCTTTGTATTCTGGGTCAATTGAAATTTTCAAGGGTGAAGTTTTTAAATCCAGTTTGGAGATTGCTCTGTATATCTGAAGTTCAGACCTGCCGTGTTGTAAATAATTCTCAGAAAGAGCTCGAGCACTGTAATTTATTTCTGTCCCAAAGTTCCTTTGGAGAATGTGTGATGTGTAATATTGCCCCTGATGTGCCTCTTTTTGCAAAGTTCGCGGTTTTTCCTCTTTGGAATTTACAGGTCCAGCTCCTTCAATTTGAGAGCACAGTGGGCATCTTTGCATCGATGTGACCACAAGAGTTTTAGACTCCCAACCCCATGGAACTTGAGGTTGCATGTAATATTCAGTTTTGTGTGAGTTAATATGAACTCTTTATGAAGCCAATTTTATTTTCAACTTTGAACAACTCTTGTGGGCAAGTACTATCTTGCAGAAGCTATTCTTCTACCATAAGGTAAGAGATGGAATAGCTGGGAGATAGTCAAGTCAACTTTATTTACCGTATGAGCATGGTATGAAGGATAGGATGAGATAATGTTTCTCCAGGACCATAGAGCATATTTACATAGATATGTTAGGAAAGCAGTTAACACCTTAAAATATTAAGGTATTCAGACGTATACACTGAAACCCCATGGCACATTATCTACATCTGTACTGGGAATTCAGGAGCCTGATGGGTGGGGGTGGGGAGGGGGGGTGTAGCTGTTTCCCTCTCTGGATGCAAGGGCCTGAGGCCTACGGAACCTCCTCCCAGATGGCAAAAGGGAGAACAGTTTACATGTGGGATGTGTGGAATCTTCTACAATGTTTATTGCTTTTTGCCTGCATCAAGTGTAGTAGATATCCTCGATGCTAGGAAGAGGTTCCCCAATGGTCTTTTCCACTGACTCCACTATCTTCTGCAGGATCTTGTGGTCCGAGATGCTATGGCTTCCAAACCAGGCGGTCATACAGTTGCACAGGATGCTCTTAATACATCCTCTGTAGAATGTAGTGAGGACGGAGGGTGGGAGATGAACTTTCCTCAGCTTTTGCAGGAAGTAAAGGCACTGCTGGGCTTTCTTGGCAATGGAACTGGTGTTGAGGGTCCAGGTAAGATTCTCCATTAGATGCACTCTGAGGAACTTGATACTCTTGACCAGCTCAATGGTAGAGCTGTCAATAGTCAGTGGAACATGATCTCTCCAGGCCCTCATGAAGTTGACAACTGTCTTTTTTTTAAAAAAACATTCAGATACAGGTTGTTTGCTCTGCACCAGTTTGTTAGTGTCTGCTCCATCTCTGTATACTGCCTCCTCGTTCTTACTGAGAAGGCCCACAAGATCAAAGAGCAATATTACAAAAGCATTTGATGCTTTCTGGCTTTTTAACTTTGGCCACAACATTGTTGAAGAGCAATCAAACATTGGACCAGTTCAACTGTTATGAACACCTTCATGTGGTTGATAATGTATCATGAAAACCTGGGAAATTGCATTCCACAATCTCTTGTGGATATTCTAAAAGCATTGTGTGGTGTACACAGGGACCTAGTATATGGGATTGGATGAGGAGACTGGATCAGGTTTGGGGTTATTTGTTAAGGAAATGGAGTTGTCATTTGGAACAGATCATGAGCAGTGCTGATTATATGGACACATTTAAGTAGCATTCACATGAGTTTGGGTGCCCTAGTGATCAACTGGTTTGAGAGACAAATATTTTAACCTTCACTATTTGTAAGTTGATTTACTGAGAATTAATCAATGAGTTTGATTTCATTCAGGTATTGCTTAGTTATCCTGATCAACTTTATTAGTCCTTGGTCAGGTCCTGAGTTCTGTTAAAATCAGGTAGGAATTGAAATCCTGTGTATAGATGCACTACAAGTCCTACAGAAACAATCTCTACTTGTAGGCCAGGCTTTCTGCTACCTGAACTACAGCAACCAAGACTTATAGCCTGAATCTGTCGGGTTTCAGTTTGCTTGTTCTATTTGAAATTGAAACTCATTGAGGTGCAGTGAATAAATGTGAGATTAAATAAAAACTCAATTTAGCTTTCACAAATTCCCCTGAAACTTGCTGTGGAGTGAGTTTATATTTTGTACAATGGACCAATTAGCTGACTTAACCTAAAAAGAAAAGTATGAAAAAACATGTAATACCAAAGTAAATTTCTTTTTGAGCAAATGAATCTCATACAAAATTTGTTCACTTTTTTTGCCCTGTGAAAGCACAAAGTAAATGCCACTAGTCCAGGGTCTCTATCAAGAAGAAAAAGCAAATGAGTGTCCTCTTCAGAGAGCCTGAGTATCCACAGATTCTGTTAACTTCTCCACTGCTCCTGCACTCCCGTATCCTCCATAGCTGGATAACCACCTGTCCGTTCCAGCAATGAACTGGCGCTCCAGACATTAAAGTCACCTTCCTTAGTTCCTGGTTGCAAACTGCCAATACGATTCTGACACTGTCATTGCCTGAGGCCCTTTGGGTGCCCCATTCGCCATTAGCAATAGAGACTGTCCTGCCTCTTCAATTTCAGTGGTTCTCTGTACACTTCTTAAACTTGGCATTCATTTCAAGTATCACCTTTTCACCTCTTTGGACACAAGTCATCTTTTTTTTTAATCTATTTTTTTCAGCTTTGTGACCTGATTACGGCATAGTTGAGCTGCTTGGTTCTGCAACCTGTGACCTAAATCTGCTGTCTGAAAAGATTGTCTAGGCTGTTGAGCAAGTCCTAGCCATTCTAGCTTCTGAGTGTCCAGTAGAATTGCAGTGGATTAAATCCATTTACTTTTTGCAAATGCTGTAAATTTCATTTGTTCCTGTGTGCAAAATTCAACTGTTCCACAGAAGTGGAGCAAAAAAAATGTATTGTCTTCAGCATTAAGCCAAAATTTTACTTTGTGAATATTTGAATATTACAATACGCTGAAGCACATAAAAATTCTGTAAGTGCCACATTCATATTGCCCATTTTTAAAATTAAAATTGTTTAGTTGAGCTCATTGGATCATCAAACTGTAAATGTTTCTTTACAATACAACCTAGAAACATGTTTGTTTTCGCAACATTAATTTTTCATGGATTTCTTTATATTACACCAAAGTCTTCCATGGCCTCTTGATAGTTAAGATGTTGTGGATGATGATGGACTGTGTTGCCATAAGAGCATTTACACTAAAATATATCCTACTCTTATGGGATTGCTGGGTCTCATGTAAAAGCAGAGTCAGAACCTAGAATTGAGGAGGAAAACAGAGATTGAATACTGAAAAATTGATGAAAAACAGGTGGATGGTAAATAACTGTACAATGGGGAAAACCAACTCCATGTGTATTTGCATAGTAAAGCGAGATGGCCGTTCTCTGAAACAGATGTGTGTTGATTACGACAGGATGTGATTACTTGGTTATGCTATTATTAAATGACACTCTCAATCTGATGATTTGTTGCTTGGATTTAATTTGCATTCATATATTTAAGTATGAGGTGTCTGTGAGCAATAATCCAAAATTTTACTACAAAAAGGTTGATGTGTTGTAGAATTTCCAAATAAATATTTTATATTTTGTTTACATATCCATTAAAATTAAATCCTGACCAATCTTTTAATGCATTTAAGTGCAAGAAGTGCTCCTAATTTCATCCTATTAGAAGCTCAGCAGGTGATGTGCCATGTTCAAGTGTTGAAGCTCTGTAACTCAATGGAATTAGATATGGATCTGAGCCACTTTCTAGTGCTTTCTTGAGCAACTGTTTAACTAGGTGAACTCCTTTCTCTGCTTTACTGTTTGACTGTGGATGCAGAGGACAATCATACACTTCTGCAAAGTTCTGGAATTCTCTACAGCTGTAGCTGGTCCATTGTCACTGTATACAATTTGAGGAATTCCATGTCTTGCAAAGATCAGTTTCATATATTTGATTGCACAAGCAGCAGACCTATTAGGAAGCAGCATAATCTGCGGATAATTCAATAGGTAATCAATAGCCAGCAAGTAATTATTTCCATTCATGTGGAACAAATTCGTCCCAACTTTCTGACATGGTTCTGCTGGTAAGTCTATTATCATGGGTTCCTTTGTCTGCTTTGCGTGATGTTTCAAATAGGTCTTGCAGCTCAGAATCATCCTGTCAATGTCGGTGTTTATCCCTGGCCAAGAAATAGCAGTTCTGGCCCTCCTCTTGCATTTTTCCATTCCAAGGTGCCCCTCATGCACACTTTTCAGCATCTCTTGTTGCAGTGATTGAGGAATGATAATTCCATTGTATCTGAATAGAAGCCCATTGACGACATTCAGCTTGGCTCTGATGTTGTAGAATGGCTGACATTCATCTCTAGGCCATCATTCATTCAGATTTTTGATGACCTTCTGTATAACTGTCCTTTTCTGTTTCAGCTGTGGATTTCATGTCAGATACAGGAAGAGATTCAGTGATCAGGTTCATATGGAGATTCACATCTGTCTCTGTGAAATTCTCAATGTGTGTTTCCCTCTGCGTCATTGCCCTGGATAACACATCAGCTAACACAATAGAATTCTGTGATGTTTACACCAATTCAAAGTCATTAACGTTATAGCTTCATCATCGAACTTTGGATTCTTAATGACATTTCACTGAGATTTTTCTTAATTATCACTATAAATGGCTTGTGGTCTGTCTCTGCCATGAATATTGTAGACCATATACATATCTGTGGAATTTCTCGAGTCCATAGACCAAACCTAGGCATTCTTGATCTGTGCATATTGACATTCAGATGTTATCGTCCTTGATGCATATGCTACAAGCCTCCAATTTTCCCCCACATCCTGAAGTAGTACGGCACCTATTCCATCTTTTGAAGTGTCTATAGATACTTTCATCCTTCTGGATACATCAAACATCAAATGCACTGGATCTGTAGTTAGAATGGTCTTCAGTCATCCCAATTCTTCCTCATGGTTGGCTGACCACTTGAATTCACATTTGTCCTGTAACAATTTCCTTAGTTAAATTGCTTTGGAAGACAGGCTTGGTATGAATTTACCAATGAAATTGATCATTCCCAAAACTCTCAATATGCCATTTTGTCAGTGGGTCTGGGTATTTCTAACATTGCTTTCATCTTGCTCTTGTTTAGCTCCACACCTGCCTCTGACAGTTTATACTCCAGAAAGGTGATTTCCTTCACACAAACTGACATTTTTCACTTTCTTTAATCCATATTTCTGGATGTATTCTAGCACTTTGAGCTTCTTATTGAATTGCTTTTGTGTGGATCCCCATAGGATCATGGAGTCCATGTACACACATACCCCATTTATGCCTTCCATTGTACTGCGCTACAATTTTTGTTTTAATATTTTATTTATATTTTCACACAAGCTTATACAGCCATATGCATTGTTAATGCCGACCTGGCAGCTTGTATTCAAATTTACATACACTCCATTCTCATTATTGACTGCATACACAAGCTTGCATCTTTTCCAGTTCTTCTTTCCCCCCACCCCCCTCTCACCCCCAAAAAAAGAATCTAACACAGGACAGCTCATTCAGACTTTAACCAACAACATAAAACTTTACACCAGGATAATAATTAGGGAACAGGGATTGTCGCTGTTTAGTGAGCGATCGACGGGCCAATATATATTCCTGACTTTCCTTGATCAGGATTTGTGCGAGGGAGAGGACACCACAGCAGGGAATGGGGGATTCAATCACCTTTATACACCTATGTGGCACATTTACGGCTGCCAAATTCTTCAAAGTGTAAGATTTATTTCGGAAATTATGTTGCCTTCTCCAGGGGAACACAGCTCTGCATTTCCATATTCCATCGTTCAAAACTAAGACTAGAGTCTGACTTCCAGGTGTCCTGTGATACACTTCTGGAGCTGAGGAAATTCCAAAAAGCATCCTCAGACAGGAGTGTCAGCCAAACAGTGTATTAAATGTATAGTATATTGTGTTATCTTAATGCAGTTTTATTTGCCAGTAGCCCTGGGATGCGTTCAATTTAGTGAAAAACTTTGCACCAGCCATCTCGCTTGCAATTTCAGCTCTGGTTGAAATCTGATGATGTTCTCTCTTTATATTGGTCTTCAAGTCTTTTGGGTTCATGCACAGATGTAGGTTACAGTTCTTTTTGACACACACCATTCAATTTACTCCATCTGGGACTATTGTGAACCTGAGGTGGTGCTCTTTATCTTTAACTTTCACCTTGAGTTTACATGTACCTTTTGTGTTGATAGTCTGTCCATTTTGGGCTTTGAGCTGCACAGGATTTGCATGGATGTATGGCTTTATCTTCATTGCCCTGATGTCACATTCACAGATCAAATTCCCCTGTGTCCAGCTTGAATATTTGTTCCCTTTATATGTAATGATGCAGTTCACTTGTTGTGGTTGTCTCTTCATGCTTGACTGTTCAATGTCTGTTAGTTTAGGATCTTCCTGCACTACCATGCCACAAAAAGTGCATCACTGAGGGCAGTTTCTTCTGTTGTGTATATAAAGTGGACACTTTCACTTCTGTTTTTTTTCCCTTTAGGAAAAACATTGCCTTGGCTAGTGATTTTGCCCTTTGTGTTTCATACAGATTTTTCCATAGGTAGAACATTGTTTTGGTGCATGTTAAGTACCACATCGTTTGCACTTGAATATCTCTCCATCTTTTTGATGTTTCTTATCTCGTTTTTGGTTGTGTGGACATGCACTGAGTGCACAAAAGCCAGTGAAAATGAGGGCATAGCCACAGTTTTCACTGGCTTTTGTGCACTCACCAAACTTTTTCGTGTGCTGCAGAGATAATTCACTGGCATGGCATATCTTCAAAGCTCCAGTCTCTCGCAACAACCTCTGTCACTTTTTTTATCAATAATCCTGAACACAATTTGATTATGGATCATTGAATCTTGCAGCGATCCAAATTTTCATGTTCTTGCTTTTAATTTCAAGTCCACTAAAAATGTATCTAAGCTCTCTCCCTGCAGCTATATGCATGAGCAAAACAAATACCTCTCGAATGTTTCATTTTTCTTTGATGAAATGTTCATCAAACATCTTGATAACCTTGTAGAACAGGCCCTGGTCTTCTGCCTTGGCAAAATCAAATGTATTGAAAATCTCTAGTGCTTGAGGTCCTGCCACTGTAAGTAACAGTGCAATCTTTTGTGCATCAAGTCCAATGGCTTGCAGGTACAGCATGAATCATTGTTTGAACAGCCTCTACTCATGGTTGACTTTTCCAGTTCAATTTGTAGCATCAGGAACCTTCACATTTTTCATTTCTCTGCTGCTATCTGATTCTCACTCTGCACATTCCTGGTGTTTCTTCCACTCCTGGTATCATGTGATTTTTCTTGTACCATAATAAAGAAATATGGATTATTTTAAAACAGCTATACTTTATTAGCTATGGAACTCATGGTCATGTAGAGGCATCCATCTTGAATCCAACTGAGCTGCAACAAACTAGTTTCTGACTCCCTCTGGTCAGGAGTATCACGAGCACTCTATCGCCACAGGTTCTTTTTTTGGATTTGGTATCATGAATTGCCCATTCCCTGGCTATCCTTGTGAAGTTGATTATGAAACCCCTTCTTGGATTGTTGCAGATGATGGAACTCCACAGTGATATTATTTGTGATGTGTCAGAGGATGAGCACCCATTTGTATAATATGCTACAATCCTCTTTGTAGATTTAATTCTGCTATATGTATCGATACCATGTCCAGCATGTATTTTAGCTGCTGAATTACGAGGGTATTTTCCCTGCTTGAATAACACCAATGGCAAGCTTATGACAACTGGTGATGAAAACAAATGGTTTCACCTGCAAGTATTGCTTGTTTTGGGGTACCTTGGATTTCTTTCTCTCCAACTGTGAAACAGGATTGTTTACTGAAATTGAGCTAAACTTTTGTGGTTGTGGCAGTTCCTTTGCAGCACGATCAAGACAAGGTGGCCATAATTGTAATTTTTAAATTATTTTTATAAAACCAGCAGCGTTATGAATGGGCCAAGTAGAAAATGTCACTATAAATGGCATTGCAAAAGGGATAAAGTCCATTTTCAGCTAGATTTGCGAGGATGTACAAATTGATGAAGCAAACCTTGCAAATTTTAGCCAAAGTAGGGAAAATTTCAAGGACCAGTGAAGCAAGTTGTGCAGAATGAGTCTTTCTCTCCATCTCCCCACCCTTCTCCAATCCTGTATTTAAAAAGTGCACATTTAATAGCTGAATAACAGCATCCAGCTGAAATTGTTGGGCAGATTTGAATTGGGCAGTTGTACACTGCTGGAGGATCAAATGGACAGATTGTCCTGGTTTCTCATTGATAGTTGCTGTGGTCTGCTTGAAGGCGGTCAGGCCTTCATAACCCCTTCACATCACTAGCTCACCAGCAGATCAAACAACACAACAATGAGTGTTGAACTTTCAAATTGACATCCATTTGGGTAACATCTGTTCGAGGCACTTCCGTGAAGGTGATAATGTACCACCCATAATCTCCTTGGTAGTCAAGGTTGTGATTTTTGTTTGGGGAGGACCAGCTAAAATGGCTTGGATAAACAATTACAGTGAGTTTGTTGATAAGCACACAATGTAGTCGCATTATGCCAATCGTCAAGAATCTTGTGTTTAGGACCCTAGATGGGATAAAATTATGTGGGATAAAATTACCCGTACTTGATTCCCACATTACATTAACATCAAGTGAGAAATGCAGTTTAAAGAAAATGCAGTTTCAAAATGAATTAATCTTTTCCTGCTACGAGAAAGAAACAAAGATAAATATCACACGTTCATGTTTGCATGAACAATCTAGAAGGTTAACTTTTAGTAGTTTGCATAGACAATTACAGTGATTAATTCCTTTACAAAAGAATATGACAATATAATGAGTCATTGGCAAACGAAATAATATTGACCAATAAACTCTTCTCCCTTTACAAACCATGCACAATCTATCCCATTACACATTATGCTGATTTAATTTCCTAAGGAGAATGTGGTGTCTAAATGTCTTGGGTAAACTTATACCTCTCATTTTGTTCATTTTAGATTGGTCACAGTGTTTGAGCTACCGAAAGAAAATAGACACACACACCAAGAGCAGTTCAGTTTATACAAATGGGTGGTCCCAACAAAGACAGGGTATTGGCCAACATGCCAAACCCATCGTCTTTGGAAGTCCATCCTGGAATCAAGAACTGCTCAGGGCTCACCTCTTTCTTTCGGCGAAACATCTTGAGACCAACCCTGCTCGCTGCGCCAATTGTCTTGGGTAAACTTATACCTCTCATTTTGTTCGTTTTAGATTGGTCACAGTGTTTGAAAATAGACACACACACCGAGAGCAGTTCAGTCCATCCAGGAATCAAGAACTGCTCAGGGCTCACCTATTTTCTTTCGGTAGCTCAAACACTGTGACCAATCTAAAATGAACAAAATGAGAGGTATAAGTTTACCCAAAACAATTGGTGCAGCGAGCAGGGTTGATCTCAAGATGTTTCGCCGAAAGAAAGAGGTGAGCCCTGAGCAGTTCTTGATTCCAGGATGGACTGAACTGCTCTCGGTGTGTGTGTGTGTGTGTCTATTTTCTTTCGGTAGCTCAAACACTGTGACCAATCTAAAATGAACAAAATGAGAGGTATAAGTTTACCCAAGACACTAAGTACTTAAAGGTGTCCAAGGATAATGAAGCTAACCATGCAAGATTCATTTTTCCCCTCACAGCTCTACTACTGAATTGCTGCTTTTTAGAAATGACTATCTAACTATGCTATAGCAACTCAGTAATCATTAGGTTTTGTCAGAAAGTTTATACTATTGTGTTAACCACCAATTTAATCTACCACACTGAATACTTATTATCTCCGTTTGGAGGTAATCATTAATAGAGTTGCTTTGCTGCAAGTCTATTGAGGCTTCCGATTCTTGGAGAAGGTGGAAAGCCTACCAATCGCCAACTTGCTGCAGGCTTGGAAATGACACCAGTCTTAGATGGGGACAGTTCTCGGTACAAATTGCTTTTTTTAAAAAGTGAAGTTCACAGAAAGGATTTGATACACTTTTTGATAAAAGTTATTTGTAGATCATGGAGGATTTAGTAAATGGGCAAAAATATAGCAGATCAAATACAACTTGAATAAGTGTGAGATTATGAACTTCAGTAGAAAAGAATAGAAAAGATTATTTTTACACGGTATGAAAGACCATTAAACGCTCATGTTCTGAGAACCTGAGTGTCTTTGTACAAGAGAGAATGTTTCTATCCATGTATAACAAGTTATTAGGAAGGTGAATGGAATGCTGGTCTCTTTTGCAGGGTAATGGTGTTGAAAGGTAGAAGCCTTGATGCAAACTGTTGGTGAAGTTGGAGTACTATTTGAATGTCAGGCCAGCCTCTGTGGTAGAGTGTGGCTGCAGGAGGTGTTGGGAAATGATGAGAGTCATCTTTAAGAGGTTCACGGAAGCTTTGAGTGCTGCAATCAAATTTATCTGGTGACGCTCATGATTTACACCCTGCTGCACTCTCTAACCAATGAAGTAATCTTGAGGCATGGAAGCTGAGAAGTTCCAGAATGCCAGCCTTGACGGGCAAAACTTGCTGGAATTGGAAGCTATAGGAGATCAGAGGTCTCTGTGATGAAGGATGAAGTGTTTCCTTCTGAGGAGCCCTGCTTTAGGAGAAATTAGATTAGTAAAATTTGATGATTATTCTCCAAATAAATAAGAACTTTAAAAAAAAAAATGCTGAGTTTGAAAATCTCATTGCAGATGAATTTGCTATTCTTCCAATGTTGATATCTTTTGGAATTGTTTTACACTAAATGGAAAAATGGGAAGATTAATAAAAATCCTGCCAAAAATAAGAATATGAGAAGGATTATGCCTTCTGCTCAATTAGGTCGTGGCTGATCCGGCCATGGACTCTGTTCCACATGTCTTTTCCTCATAATTCTTAATTTCCCTACTATGCAAAAATCTATTTTCCTCAGTCTTACAAATATTTCACGAGGCAGTCTGCACTGCTTCCTTAGGCAGTGAATTCCACTGATTCACTGGTCTCTTTGGGGCGGGGGGGGGGGGGGTGGGGGGAAGAAATAACCCTTCTCATTGCCAACGTAAATCTCCTCCCCCAAAACTTGAGGCAATGTCTCTTAGTTTTGGTCTCACCTATCGGTGGAAACAATATTCCTGTCTCTATCTTGTGTGTCCCCTTCAGCATTCTGTTTTTCCCTCTGTCTTCTGAATTCCAGTGAGTATAGACCCAGGTGACTCGATCGCTCCTCATAGGCAAACTGCTTCATCTCTGGAATAACACTTGGTGAACTTCCTGTACACAGCCAGTATCTCTTATTCTCCAGTAAGGAAACCAAAATGCACTTGGTACTCCTGGTGTGTTCTTACCAGTACCCCGAAGAGTTGCAGCAGAACATCCTTGAGAAAAGTACTAACCGATCCAGAATTGTATGCAAAATTGTTGTACAAGGATTCAGCTGATTTTTTTTTTTCTTCACTGTTGGAAGTTGGCAGTTTTCCAACTCCCATTCTGTAAAGCAATCTGCATAATAAACTGACATTGGTTGCATTGTGATATTAGACACAGAAGTAGACCATTTTTAAAAAAAATCTACAGATAATCACAGTAGTATTACAAACATGGTCAATAAATTTAGGGGGAATTCATCGATGGGAGTCTTAAATCAAATACCCTAGAACAGGAGTTCCTGAACCTGATGGATTGTCAAATGAGATCATTGTTTTTGTTGTACAGCCAAAGTGAAACAAAAGAAGGATCCCTGTTGCAAACCAATCCCACTTGCTTGCAGCATGCAAGGTCTCCATTCAGCCTTGAAGAGTGGCCTGAGCTGCTTACTTTCCTGTTTGTCAACTTTGACCTGCTCCAGGATGATGATCCAGCAGCTGGTTGATGCACCTGAATATCCTTTATACTGACCATATTTGTGGCACACGCAAGCTGAATTTCGGGATAAATTACCATAACAACATATTGCAAGCCAAAGCTGCTTTTTTTTTGTTAGCACCACTCAAGAGTCAGATTAAGCTCTTGCTCTTCAACTAGCCAATTCTTGCTCTAGATGAACCAAACATGGAATGGTGCCTTGCTGTCACTGTTCATTGGAGCTAATTTGTGACTTAATTTGCAAATAGTTTAGTAGCTCTAATCTCGGTCCTGATATTTTGCTGGACCAAAACTATTTAAAACAGATTTTTCAATTAGCTTCCAATAAGATGATTAGACATTTTCTTTGGCCACATTGATTCTTGCACATCACCCAGCACCTAGATTGCAGGTGACCTTGGTTCCTTTGTGGGAATAGCTGGCAAACTGTTGGAAGGAAAAGCAATACTTTGGAAATCTGAATTGTAACAATTTTTTTTTCCTATATTCCCAATCCTCGCTATAACAAAATCACTTGCTGTATTACATTAGTTTTATTTTACTGGTGCTATCTTGAAATCCCATTTACCTTTGGTTGTTGAGATGTTTGACATCTAAAACATTACCTGTCATCCACCACATTTCCCAGAACAATAGTTGTATTGGGCAGAATAGGATGTTTTATTGGCTATTATCTTTAGATATAAATGCATCTTCATTTTCATCTAACCTCTGATGGTTTTTTCTGCTCTAATTACACAAGATGTAATCTACTTTTGTCCTGTAGTGAAATTTGTCATAAATAAAAATAAGATCAGCAATGTCATCTATCATTTGCTTTTTTTAATCAGCTGCAATGGTAATAACATACAGAAGGTTCAGAAATGAGAACTTGAAGCAGCAAAATATTTTGACAAGATTTGAAAACTGCAGATTTGGGCTACAATCAGCTGACACATTTTCTCTTTGACCCTGGCTGAATTGTGAGTCATTGAGCAGTAATAGATGGTAGATTTCTACAGCAGCCATTGGGAGATGCACATTGTTTGGTCACCGATCACTCAGTTTCTTGAGGAAATTCAGGAACCCAACAATCCTGCTTAAGAAAAATGTGCAATGAAGCACTCCAGAGTAACATGCATGAGAGAAGTTAAATATAAAAGTCTGCAGAGACTATGGTTAAAATGAAAACACAATGCTGGAGAAACTCAACAGGTCTCAAACAATGTATATTGTACATTAAGATAACCAACATTTTGTGCATGATAGATAGGCCTTCCATAGGCCACTAAGATTTTTAACTCTGTGACATCCTGTCGCATCATGGTGTTACAGTGTAAGGATTATATTTGCAGGAAGGGTAAAACTGGAGGATTTGAAGAGACTAAATTGTGGAAAAACATGGAGGGTGTATGAAAACAGTTACCTCTGGGTAGATGATTAAGTTGGCAAGGCAGAATTGAGGCAAAAGATGTGCTGTGGGATTGAGAGGAAAAATGCCTTGAAAACCATTGAAGGACACTGGGAAGATGGGGCTGCATGATGAGTGCAGCAGATAGTGCAACACTCTATTACAGTGTCAGCCAGCTGGATTTGAATTCATTGCTGTCTATGAGGAGTTTGTACTTTCTTTCTGGGACCATCTGGGTTTCCTCTCAGTCTTCTGGTTTCCTCCTGTGATCCAAAGATGTACAAGTTTGTAGGTTAATTGGTCACATGGGTATAATTAGGTGGGGAGGCCTCCTAGCCTGGAAGGGCCTGATATTGAACTCTATCAAAATTATGTAATGGGATGGTGTCTCCACTCCCCAAGCTTCCCTCCTGCTTTATATGTGAATATACATCAATTTGAGAAAATGATGGGGTTTGGGGAATTTATCAATGTTTTAGGAGTGTTGATTAACCAAGTTCAGAGAGGCGGAAGAGATGAGTGAGGAAGAGCGTTGTAATCTGTCACTCTAGCAAGGAAGATAAAATCTGATGGATGATTTCTATCTTTGTGTGCATGTTCACACTGAATCCTTTCATGAGCAAAGTAATGCTGGAGGAACTCAGCAGGTCAGAGAGCATCTATGAGTAGATGTGGTCAGTCAATGTTTCTAGTCTGAATTCTTCATTAACACTGAGATAAAATGGGTAAAAATGACATATAAAGCAGGAGGGAAGCTTGGGGAGTGGAGACAGTGCTGCCCCGTAGGATCCTTCTGCACTGTCCTGCTCATGACCACTTCATACTGGCTTTAAATGGCCTGTTAAAGGAGCCAACAGTGTTTGGTTTTTAAATCCTGCAACCATGAGGTGTGAATGCAAGATGGCTGCACCTGTGCTGGGCAACGTACCATAAGGGATTGCAGACTCAGAGGAGCAACGGACCAGAACCAGAATGTGTTTTCCCCCTTCCCCCCCCCCTCCCAGTTGAAAAGAAGCATAGGTGAGGACCCTCCAGGGTGGTGACCATGGCATTGAGCCAACCAGGGGCTCAGCGGGTGAAGGACCCACACAGGGTTGGTGACCCGCAGTCAAAGGGCACACAAAGGCTACAGGCTTCTGAAGACTGGGCCATGAGAACCAGGTATTGGCCTGAGGGCAAGAAGGGCCTTGGGAGCTGAAAGCTTCCTGATTGTATTGAAGGTTTGGCTTTGAAGCTCGGGTTGTCAATTATTTGAACTGAAGTCTGTGAGACTGCAGGAACACTGGAGGCGAATCAACGGACACTCAGAGTCTCGGACGCCACTCTCGTTTGCTGCTTTCCCCTATTGTTAGGGGCACTGGCAATGCTCATGGTGACTCTTTGTTTGCCTTACAGCAGATAAAAGCTGAAGTATATCATGTATATTACATTTTTAATATACCATTACATGACAATCAAAGGAACCTCAACCTTCCCCCTTTTGTGATTCCCACATCCACTCATCACTTCCCACTAATCACCTCCCTTAGTACCTAACCCTGTGACTGCAGGAAGTGCACCACCTTCCCTACACTATTTGGGGCACTAATCAGTCCCTTCATGTGAAACAACTCTTGTGAATCTGCAGGAGTCATCTACTGCATCTATTGCTCCTGTTGTGGTCTTCTCTACATTTGAGGGACTGGAGACAGACTAGGAGATCACTTCACTGAGCACTTTCATTCTATGGGATCTCCCAGTAAATAACCATTTCAATTCCGTGCCCTCCCCCACACCAACATGTCTGTCCATGGCCTTGTCCACTGCCAAATTAAGTCCACCCATAATATTCCATCTGGGCACTCTCCAACCAGATGGTATTAACAGTGACCTCTCCAGTTTCCATTAGGTCACTCCCCTGTCTCCCTCACTTCCGCATCCTTCTCTCTTTTCCTCCAACTCTCCAACCCCTTCCCTTTCCATTCAGAAAGCTATCTTTTCCCCCTCCACTTCTCAGCTTTCTTTTTTTAAATCTTGTGCCCTCCATCCTACAGCCTGATCTCTTGCCTGGGCCTATGTTCCTCCTCCACCCCACACACCCCCCAGCCACCATTTTATTCAGGCAGCTGCCTGCATTTTGTTCATACCTAGATGAAGGGCTCGGGTCTGAAATATCTGCTATGTATTTTTGTGCGACTTGCTGAGTTTCTCCAGCACTTTTGTGTAAACTACAATCACAGCAGCTTCAGACTTGTTTAAATCTTTGCATCTGATTGACAACAGTTTCTGTGTTTGTGTACTGCACCATCCATAAAGCAGTAAAATTTCAGACACATGATACTATATGGAGCAATGAATGTCCCTTACTGATATTGAACAGCAAATACACATGAAGGGCTTTGACTAAAAATCTGGAAGAGCAGTTTGCCACTAGATCAGAATATACTGTAGCTAAATACTTTAGCTATCAGCAAATATGTATAGCAATTAACAACAGGGCAGTAAAATTACCACCAGTCAGACTCTGCTCCAGATCAATTGATATTGATGCACTGCACCTCATTCAGCTCACCAGAATGCTTTCCCAGGAAGGAGAGCACCAATGCAATTAGCGCTTAAAGTGACCAAAAGCAATGCAACGTTATCTATTGAGAGCATCCTGGCTACCTGCATCACAGGGTGGTTCAGTTTCTATGGCGCATTGGATCGGAGGTCAATCCACCGAGCCATAAGAGCTGCAGAGAGGATCACTGGGGTTTCCCTCCCTCTCCTCCCCCTTCACCCCATCACCATCATCTACCAGGATTGTTGTCTGAAGAGTACTTACAAAATAGTTAAGGACCCCGACCACCCCACACCTAGCATTTTCCAGGTACTCCCCTCGGGAAAGAGATAGAGAAGGTTTAGAACCAGCAGGCTGAGCAACAGCTACTTCCCACGGGCAATGAGACTGCTGGATGGCTGATGAACTGTTCATACAATCCCTCCAAGACTCTTAACATTTATTTAATAATATTTATTTATTTTTATATATGTACTACATGTAAATCACTTGTGTGTTGATGCCTATATACAGTAAAACCCCTGGCATCATGAATTCAAGCAACTGGCAAAACAAATTGAGGAAAATAAATTTTTAAAAATAAGAATAAAAGGTTAAAAAAAAATCCAAGTTTTAAATTGTAAAAATTAATGTTCTCTGAAGTAACATAAACCTTTGGTGAAGATGGGAGCAAATATTTCAGCTAGTGGAGTGCCTTGGTCGTGCTTTGCTCATATGTATGTATGAAACCAACCAGAAAAGTTGAGGCAGTAATGGTGTCGCCCAGGATGAAGACCTGGTCGATGCCACTTGCTGTTGGGGTAACTCTCTTGAAGTGTCTCCTTATCCTTTGTAAGAGTCACCCTGGTCATAGCCTTTAACTGCAAACTTTGGGGAGGGGAGAGTTAATTATAATGTTGGCACTCATTTAAAGCAGAAATGAGAAATTTTCTTTAGCTAGAGGGTTGTGGATTTATGGAATTTTTTGCCACTACAATTGTGGAGGCCTGATTTAAGGAGGAGATTGATAGGTATTGTTAGGTCTGCTTTGTTCGAGAATGAGTGAGTCAGACACCAGACTGAGTCGAAATCAAGGTTCTTTATTACTGGATTGTAACACTTCCAACTAACAGTGTTAGTTGGAGAAGGCGCATTCTCCCGATATCAGTAAGTGGTGTTTTTTTTTATATACCTCAGGACACGCACTTAGTAAATTATCATACCATTACATTGTCCAATGAATAAGCTGTTGCTACCCTTCTCTGTTAGTCTGCTGCACATCATCTTGTTATTGCCACACTTATCTTGAGCGTACAAGGTCACACCTGTATCCTGTTACTCCTTAGTACTGGGTGACTCCTTCTCTGGTCCAAACTCATGATGTTTTTACCTTACAATCCCTCCTTTGTCCTCTTTAGAGGACAATCTTGCCCTGACTATGCTACCACCGCGTTACATTAGTTCGCCTATTATTGCCAAGCTCTATACGGGTTCTGTTCACGGGGTTTTTTGGCTGGTGGGTGAGGGCTCCCCCCAACCCTCTTTAGCGTATACCCCCCATCCCTTTCCCCGATCACATTGCCCATTTACAAGTTTCCTCCCCGTTTGCCCCCAAGCAAATAACTGGCTATCCCTTCTAAGCATTTGTAATTAGTTAAGATAAAAGTTAACATTTGTTCTACAATCTATTTTATAATCCCTCCTCCCTGTCGCATTCTCCATCAGGCTCCGGATCAATCTCAGCATTTTTTGACGCCTCCTGTGTCGTGAGATAGTCCCGTTCCGTAGCTTGTAGAACTTGATATTTTGGAGGCAGCTCATCGCGGTTGGCAAAGGCTCTCTCAATGGTCCTCGTGACCAGTGTTCGAATGCATGGAATACAACAACAGCCACAAGTGATAAAAATGGATACAGAAATGAACAATCCTAGGAAAAGTTGTCCCAATATTGTGCCCCATTTCCCAAACACTCCATGTAACCAGGACAAAACAAGGTTAGAGACTCCAGATTGGGCTTTTAATTCCTTCGCCAATGCCTTAAGTTTTGTCAGCCCCTTAGTGAGTGACCCATCTGGCCCTGTGTTATTAGAGATAGAAGTGCAGCATAGATCTCCAAACATGGCACACACTCCGCCTTTTTCCGCCAGGACCATATCAATCGCTATCCTATTCTGAAGCGTCATAAGGGAAGTTTCTGACAGTTGTTGGTGTACTGCCACAACAACGTCCCTGGTCAAATTTGTAAGGCACTGGACATTATAGTGAATTAGGTTGATCCTATTTGCGTTTTTATTTGCTGTGATGGGAAAGATTGCACTAAATATAGGAAAGTTTTCAAACCCAGCTGCAATCTCATCAGCTAGTTTAAATTCGTCCGGTATATTCCGGGCTTGGCCAATTGCATCAATCCACACCCCGTCAGGGTTCCTTCCTTCTGGCCCCAGGAGTCCACCAACACTCCTTCTTCTTCTCCACATCCAACCCCCTGTGTGGTGTAGATCTAGGGCATCCTCGTCCCCCTCCTGCCTTTCCACAATCAGGACTGGTGCATTAAGCGTTACTAAAGCACACCGACCATTCCAGTTAGAGGGGAGCCAGTTATACAGCACTCTACCTCCGCAAAACCACCAAATATCTGCCCTAGCCTGGGTCAATCGGGTAGCATTTCTGCTGCCTGTGAGATCAACATGAGTCCTGCACGAGTCACTGGGTAGCCAACCCATGTGTAAAGCGTGTGCCGCTGTGTTGTTATTGGCGCAGCAAGTAACATTACTTATGCCCGTGGATCTAAAGATAGGGGGGGTCACATTGGCCGGAGCTATGGGAAACGCCTGTTCCCATGTCAGACACCTATTCAGTGGGTTAGACTCTGAAATTAGGTTCAAGGCGCAGTCCATAGCATCTGTCTCCTCAAAAATCGATCTGCTCATCCGTAACGTTGGCCTTCCCCGAGCACAGATCCAGCAGTTTCCTTACCTTGCCTGATCTGCATATTTACCCATCTGTTCTATCCAGGAGTTTGTCTCATCTATACCTGTCTCAATTGCTATCTTCTCTCCCCTGGACAGCTTCTTATTATCAAATTTTCGCACTACCTCCTCTGTAGAAGTGGGTTTGGGTATGTCCTTTGTGTAGGTTTGTAAGTCAAACCTCACCACTCCTCAAGGGTCTTTTCCACTTACAGACACTCCAATCATTAGGTAGAGGAGATCTCCGACTCCAGGTTCTCTCCCTGTGCCCCCCTCCCATGTCTTAGAGCTCCATCCCTTCATATTCCACGGGTTGTTCAGCCCCGCTTTTACTGCCAAAATCAGGGGATTTTTGCCTTTCATAGTATGGGTAACGGCACCACATATCAGGGAGACCTTAGTGAAAAAATTATAAAGGGGTCTGCTGGACCCTTTAAGGGGCTTTCTTATCCATCTAGTGTCGGGTCCTGTCCACCACCAAACCTCACCCCAGGACGGACATACATGTAGGCCCCACTCCGGATATCCTCTCTGAAAGTTACACATGTAAACATCATATCCTCTCCAGGGCGCCTCATTCCTACCACTTGCTATTACACTGCATAGATCGAACTGGAAGATGCTATCCTTGTCTTTATCTATCTTCAGAATAACTTTGGCCCCGCATGGATCCGAACTACTCTGTTGGCTTGTTTGGCAACCCATCAGCAGGAGTGCCCATAGGGCCCTCGGCATTGTCCACATGAGTCTCATCATATTTTCCAATACTCGCTACTTGTTGTTTTGCCTTGGAGCAAAAGGCAAAATGATGCCAATTATTATCCCCTGGTTTGTCAATTCTTACCGACCTATCTGTCACGGCGGTAACAGTATATGGTTCAGTCCATCTAATTTCAGTCCAATGTACCTTCCCTGGTTTACGGATATACACCAGGTCTCCCTCCTTCACTGGAACTCCTTCAGTGTCCGGGTTCTCCTTATTTGCATTCTCCACCTGTTGTGAAACTAAAGCAACCATATTACCCAGCTTCTGCATATAATGGTCCAGTTCCACTTCCCTTTCTTCCCAATTCTTTACCCAGGCTGGATCAGTCTTTGGACCGGGCATGGGTCAACCCGTTAGAATCTCATGTGGTGACAGGAAGGTATCTTTGGCCTTCTCTTGTCGCATAGACATCAGTACTAATGGCAATGCCTCGACCCAATTCAACCTGGTCCCACCCAAAACCTTTCCTAATTTGGATTTTATCGTCCTGTTTGCCCTTTCTACTAGCCCCTGGCTCTCAGGCCTATAGACACTACCGAAACGGTGCTTGATCCCTAAGTATTCTTCAACCTGTCGGATCAGCTCATTCTTAAAGTGGGACCCATTATCAGAGCATATTCTGCTGGGGACCCTGTAGCGGGGTATCAACTCTTGCGTCAGCCAGCCTATTACACTATCCGCATCCTCCCTCTTCATTGGGACAGCCTCCATCCACCATGAGAACCTATCTACCGCCACTAAGAGATATCGGTATCCTTCCTTTGTCCTAAGGTCAGTACCCATATCTGTATAGTCAATATAGATCTCTTTCCATGGGGCTGTCGGTACTGGAAATCGTAAAAGCGGGTAGGGTAAGGTGATCCTTTGGTTATGCCCATTGCAGATAGTACATTCAGCTCTAAAGTTGTCAATGTGCTCGCGTAAGTGGGGATTCCACCAATGTTGTTTAAGCGTATTATAAGTTTTGGTGGCGCTAATGTGAGTCGGCCCATGTGCTTCTTCAAATAATAGCGGAAGTAATTGGCGGGGGCAACTATCGTACCTGTTGGGGAGCGCCAGACATGTACTGACCGATTGTCATAGATGATCTCCTGTCGTGTAGCACCACGTTTCATCCATTCCTCTTTCTCACTTGGGCTAGCTTTTTCCTGTATTTCTATCAGGTGTTCAATATTTGGTGGGGGTCCCTCTCCCTCCTCTTTTTGGTCACTCAACTTACTACTATTTTCTCTTCTCTCTAATTCCTCTTTTTTGCCATGGGACCTCAGAATCATCCCCTGTATAGGTTCTTGATATCCAGTAACCTGTTTGGCTGCTCTGTCAGCCGCTGTGTTTCCTTTCCCTTCCTTTGTGTTTTGTAGGGAATGGCCTGCCACCTTAATTAGGCTTAGAGGCCGGGGAAGCATGACTGCCCTGACAAGTCTCCGTAAAACCAGATCATGTCGGACGTTTTGTCCGGCTGCAATCCGAAAGTCCCTTCTTATCCAGCTTGGTGCTTCAATATGGACTGCACTCCAAGCATACGCAGAGTCAGTATAAATGTTAACCGATTTACCTTCGCTCAGCTCCAATCCTCTTATGAGCCCTATCACTTCTGCCAATTGTGCTGATGTCGGTTGGGGGATGATAGAGGACTCTACTAGATAGGGTGCATCATCCACCCATCCTACCACTGCATATCCCGCCACATTACCCTCTGAACTTTTATGGCAACTTCCGTCTGTAAATAACTCCCAATCCACCTCCTCCATGGGTTCCTCAAATAGCTTCTCCCTCAGCTTGGAATCTATCTTGACTCTTTCTACACAGTCATGCGTCTCCATAAATCCCGAGTTAATTCCTCTAGCCATGTTGCAATAGTTGTCCCTTGGCGACCTGAAGGTGATGTGAGGACCCTTAAGGGCGTCCTCCATCTTAATAGATCTGTTGGCCGAGAAGCTGAAGGCACTAGACATTAAAAGGGCTGAGACACTGTGGTCTGTATTAATAATCAGGGGATGACAGAGGACAATATGTGTTTTTTTTTTTGTATCGTTCTAGCTACTGCTGCGAGATATCGGAGACATGGGGCCTTTCCTCTTTCTACATTGTCTAGTCTGCAACTAGAGTAACTCAATACCTTCCTTCGTCCTCTATCCTTCTGATACAGTACTGAGCTAACAATTCCCCCAGTTTCAGCCATGTCCAAGTGGAATTCTTTACTATAATCCGGATTAGCCAGGCTGATCGTTTTCCCCAATTCCTGTTTAACACGCAGGAAAACTGCCTCGCGTTCTACATTCCACCTGACTGGTTCCTTAAGCCTTCGGTGACCTATCTCCGTGACCATTTCCCTCAAACCCTGGGTCAAACTCACATATCCTGGGACATAAGTTCGACTGTATCCACAGAGCCCTAAAAATGCTAACATGTCTTGTACTGTTGTCGGTTTTCGATAACCTAGTATCGTTTCCCAATGTGTCTCGGACATGGCCGTAAGATTTTTACCGACGAGTCTTCCTAGGAAAGTTACCACCCTCCTTCCGATCTGACATTTCGACCTCTTTACTTTAAACCCTGCCTCACCTAGGCCCCTGAGTAAAACTGCTGTCCCCATTAGGCACCCATGTGCCGTTCTTCCTGCTAATAGCAGGTCATCTACATACTGAATCAGCGTAACATCTTCTGGGAGCTTCAATTTCACTAGGATTTCACTAAGGGCCTGATTGAACAGTCCTGGACTGTCCTTATAACCCTGAGGTAATCTAATATATGTGTACCGATTCTCTTGGTAAGTGAAAGCGAACCAGTCTTGGCATTCCTCGGCTAATTTTAAGCAAAAGAATGCGTTTGCCAGATCAATGACAGTGTAGTATTCGTGATCTGGACTCAGAGCCCTAAGTGCAACGTATGGGTCTGGGACTGGTCTCCCGATGGTCTTGGTAGCAGAGTTAATTTACCGGAGGTCGTGTACCATCCTCCAGTCTTTTCTACCTGGTTTGGGGACAGGCATGATGGGCGTGTTCCACATGCTGTCTGGTGCTGCCCTTAAAACCCCCGTCTCCATTAACCCTCCTATCGTTCCCCTAATACCCTCCTCCTGGCTGGGCGACAAACGGTATTGCTTTTTCCATATCGGTTTCTGCCTGGAGTTGGCTAATTCCAGAAATGCCTCCCCTTTTATTGCTCCCAAATCGTAAGGCCCCGTTGTCCATATCTGTGGGCTCAGATCAGAAAGATATTTGTCTGAGTCCCCGTGATCAATATTTTCTCCTTTTATGGGTCGGTCTCTTTCTACTTTCTCATTTACTACCCAGTCCCATGCTTCAATATTCAGTCTGACAAATTTCCCTCCCTCCGAGGTGGAATATCCCGGGACTTCCGTCTGCCTGTATTCACACCCCATTGCCTCCTTCACCATCGGTCCCAACTGTCGGGCGTGGTGATCTTTGGCAATTCCCAAGGTTACATGCGGTACACTTTCTACTCCTAAGTGGAACCACTCCATTTGTTCTTCCGACAAGATAACCATAGCAGCTATTCCCTCCTTTCCCACAAAGATAAATGGACAATGTATCATTTCTGTCTTCCCTTCTTTTAGAGAGTCCCACCTCTCCTCATACTCCAGGACTGGGTGGATGGTATAGTTTAATGTTACATGCATGGGATCCAGTGGGTATTGGTACTCCCCATACTGGGGAATACTGGCCCTCCACTCAAAAAACTGTTTAATCAGACCTGGGCCTGGTTCGTCATACAGTAGTCGACTCCAGAAAATAATAACCTCCACAGAGTCTTCTGAAGCATTGGTTGGGGTCATTAGTACAAACTGTCCTTCCCTCTGTATTGTGTCCCCTGGGCATGTTAACCGAAGGCCCTTCTCAGAACATTGTATGGTTATCCCCAGTTTAGTAAGAACGTCCCTTGCCAATAAATTAATGGGGCAGCTTGGCACAACTAGGACAGGTGCTCTGACCCTTCATCGTCCAAATGTCATGTCGATGTTATTGGTATAGGGCTGTGTTTCCCTTATCCCGGAGAATCCTATTGTAGATAATGTTTTGCCCGAACATGTGCTCCCTGGGGGTTGTTTAATTACGGTCGTTACTGCTGCCCCTGTGTCAATCATAAATTCAATTTTTTCTCCATTCACCGTCCCCCAAATTTTCGGTGGCTCCCAGGGAGGCGTGATTTTTGATTCTCCAGGGCTCCATCAATAATCTAATTCAGCACCTTCCCAAATATCGTCATCATACTGGGGTGCCTGTACTTGTTGATCACTCTGCCATCCCCCAATTTTCTGGGGCCGATCGATGTGTCCACCCCTACCCCTTGCTTGTCCTCTTAAATTTCCTCCTCTTCCTCTATTATCTCTAATAGAGGGTAATCCTATGCCCCTTCCTCTCCCAGCCTCTGGACAGTCCCGCTGGTAGTATCCAGGATTGTGGCAGTGCCAGCATAGGGTATGTTCTCCTCTATACATGGTACTTAGTGGTCTTTCCCAACCATTCCTTTCTTGGGGTCCCGGATTTACCACTGGCCCCATGGCCTGTGGGACTATCTGTTGGGCCGCTAGTTTTATCCCTATTTGTTCTATGACTTTCATCAATTTATCGGTTGTCTTGTCCACTCCCTTCTGGGATGCACTTTCTGACTTAGCCTGTTCTGATTGACGATGTCGTTTGAGTGCATGTGTCAGGTGTCTTTTCCACAAGTCCTCTGGCATCGTCTCTAACACCACAATGTCCCTTAATTTTGCTTGAACTGGACCAGGTAGTCCGTTTATTGTCCCATTTCGAAAATGAGCATTTCCTAGGGGGCTATGGTCCGGTCTTTCTCCAGTCCCAGTTTCCCATAAGTCCCACACTCGAGAGAGGTACTCATGCGCACCTTCCCCTTCTTTTAGTTGGAGGGTTACCAAGGCGTCCAGACTATAGGGTGTAGGGAATGCTTCTCTAAGTGCTTCCCAAAATCTATTTCGAAGTGGGTCAAATTCTATTTCATCCCCCAATTTTCTGCTTTTGAGTGTTCTCTCTATTTGCTTCAGGGCTCCTTCTGCCTTCATTTTTATCATGATAGTTCTGACATCTGCAAGTGCTAATTGTTCCTGACAGGTTTCTCGCTCGAAACAAGAAATCCATGGACCAGCCCCATTACTTAATGGAGGAAGTCTTTTCATTAGACTCTCTAAGTCCATTCGTGACCAGGGTACATACTTTTGATTTCCCCGCCCCGTGATCAGCAATGGGCATTGATATCACAATTTTGGGGATTTCTGTTCCATCTTTACTCTTGGAATACATCTATTTTGTCCTCACCTCTTCGTCACTACTGTCACTGTCCCCGTCAGGTCCTGATGTCTCAGAGTCGGAGGTATATCGTTCACGCTTGTCTCTAAGATAATTTCTTCGGTCATTGTCTAGTGGTTTCACATCTTTCTCTTTCGTCCTAACTATGTCCAGGCGGGCATGTCTACTCTTCTCCCTCCCTCGTTTCCTCATCTGTACTACACTTTTCGTCCTTTATTCCTATTACTGTTCCTCCAGCTTGGAGTTCTGCTGACAGTGTTGTAGTTATCTTTTCCATTTCTCTCAATACATCTACCATTAATTCTTTTTGTTCTTTACTTATCTGCCCTAGCACAATCACATCTTTGTTTAAGTTTTCAACATTATCCTGAACCTTTTTTGTGTTCCTTTTCTGTGTCTCTAAATCTTCTTCTATTTTCTTGGATCCTGCGGGGGTCTCGATGTCAATTACTCCCCCTTTTATTTTAAGTAAAGGGGCCTGTATCTTGACTGATGTGTTCCCATTCCCGATGTTCCCATCATGTCCCAGTGTTTCAATATCTGGATATAAGGGACGTGACTCCTGGGTCCCATCTGTGGTGTCAAGGGTACCTTGTGACTCAACGTATGCATAGGGCGGGGGTCTACAAGCTATTTCTACAGGGGCCATAATAGGTGGGTTATCAGGGAGACTAAATTCCTCGAATAGAGCTAGGACATCGCGGTAACGCATCTCCTTGTCTTTCATCTTTTTTTGTGCAGACTCTTGATTAAAGATTTTCCTTTCTATGTCTCGTTTTGTTTCTTCCAGCTTATCTAAGACCCTACACTTTAGAATTTTGTTCCCTCACCTGTCAGGAACATCTCGGCGCTCCCGGGTAACCACCCCATCTTCCTCCAGTGATCTACACATTTTCGGAGAATTCTTTGTTTCTCCAATGCCTCTTTACTGGTATTTTGCTTCTCTAATTCCTGATTAATTTCCCTAATAACTTGGTCAAAGGTCTTAGCAGGCAACTGTGCAGCCATTGCTGCGGGGTCGCTTCCTAATGCTTCTCTTAATTTAGGTTCTTGTCCGTTTAGAGGATCTATGTTAACAAAAATCGCCTTTAAAAATGTCTCCTTGCAGGCCGGATGACAAAAGTTTTTTAGAGAAACAGTCTCTTTTTTTTTATAATTTTTAATTTTTCACACCTTCAATCACATTAGCCATGCTATACACTTTTTCTTTTTCACACATATGCAGTGACTTTTTCTCCCCCCCCCCCTCCTCCCTCCTCCCAAGCCACCCCCCACCCCCCCCCCCTCATCCATTTTAGGTATATAATCTAGGTTGCATTAAACCAGTCAGACAATGTTGTCATTCAACAAAAATACACCAGAAATTCTACTGAGTCCATTCTTTTCTTTCCTTCTCCTTCCATCAACTTAGGTAATGTTTGTCCCCGGTAGGTTTTCGCTATTGTATTTAATGTAAGGCTCCCATACTTGTTCGAATATTTCAATATTATTTCTTAAACTATATGTTATTTTTTCTAATGGAATACATTTATTCATTTCTATATACCATTGTTGTATTTTCAAATTATCTTCCAATTTCCAGGTTGACATAATACATTTTTTTGCTACGACTAGGGCTATCTTAACAAATCTTTTTTGTGCATCCTCCAAATCAATTCCAAATTCTTTATTTTTTATGTTACTTAGGAGAAAGATCTCTGGATTCTTTGGTATATTGTTTTCTGTTATTTTATTTAATATCTGATTGAGATCATCCCAAAATTTTTCTACTCTCTCACATGTCCAGATTGCATGAATTGTTGTTCCCATTTCTTTTTTACATCGAAAACATCTATCAGATACTGTTGGGTCCCATTTATTTAACTTTTGTGGTGTAATGTATAGTCTGTGTAATCAATTATATTGTATCATACGTAGCCTCGTATTTATTGTATTTCTCATCGTTCCAGAACATAATTTCTCCCATGTTTCCTTTTTTATCTTTATATTTAAATCTTGTTCCCATTTTTGTTTAGTTTTACCATTTGTTTCCTCATTCTCCTTTTCTTGCAGTTTAATATACATATTTGTTATAAATCTTTTGATTAACATTGTATCTGTAATCACATATTCAAGGTTACTTCCCTCTGGTAAACTCAAATTGCTTACTAATTTATCTTTCAAGTAGGATCTCAGTTGGTAATATGCCAGCGCTGTATCTCCCGTTATATTGTACTTATCTCTCATTTGTTCAAAGGATAAGAATCTACTTCCTGAAAAACAATTTTCTATTCTTTTAATCCCATTTTTTTTCCCATTCTCTAAAGGAAAGGTTATCTATTGTAAAAGGGAGTAACTTATTTTGCGTCAATATTAGTTTTGGTAATTGATAATTTGTTTTATTTCTTTCTACATGAATCTTCTTCCAAATATTGAGGAGATGATGTAATACTGGAGAAGTTCTATGTTGTACCAATTTTTCGTCCCATTTATATAATATGTGTTCAGGTATCTTTTCCCCTATTTTATCTAATTCTAATCTCGTCCAGTCTGGTTTTTCCCTTGTTTGATAAAAATCTGATAGGTACCTTAATTGTGCGGCTCTATAATAATTTTTAAAGTTTGGCAATTGTAAGCCTCCTTGTTTATACCATTCTGTTAATTTATCTAGTGCTATCCTCATTTTCCCCCCTCTCCATAAAAATTTCCTTATTAATTTCTTTAACTCTTTGAAGAATTTTTCTGTCAGTTGTATTGGCAATGCCTGAAATAAGTATAATATCCTTGGAAAAATGTTCATTTTAATACAGTTTATCCTTCCTATCAGTGTTAGTGGTAGATCTTTCCAATGCTCTAAATCGTCCTGTAATTTTTTCATTAGTGGATTATAATTGATTTTATATAATTGGCCTAGATTTTTGTTTATTTGTACACTTAGGTATCTTATTGCCTGCATTTGCCATCTGAATGGAGATTCCTTCTTAAATTTTGAGAAATCCGCATTATTCATAGGCATTGCTTCACTTTTATTTACGTTTATCTTGTAACCTGACACTTCTCCATATTCCTTCAATTTCTTATATAATTCTTTTATTGATAGTTCTGGTTCTGTTAAGTACACTATAACATCATCCGCAAATAGACTGATTTTATATTCCCTGTCTTTTATTTTTATTCCTTTTATATTATTATCTATTCTTATCAATTCTGCTAGTGGTTCTATAGCTAGCGCAAACAAGAAAGGTGATAGTGGGCATCCCTGCCGCGTTGACCTGCTTAAGTTAAATTGCTTTGATACATGTCCATTTACTGTCACTTTCGCTAACGGTCCCTTATATAATGCTTTAATCCAATTAATATACTTCTCCGGTAAACTGAATTTTTGCAATACTTTGAACAAATAATTCCATTCTACTCTGTCGAAGGCCTTCTCTGCGTCTAAAGCAACTGCTACTGCAGGTGCTTTATTTCCTTCTACTGCATGAATTAAGTTAATAAATTTACAAATATTGTCTGTTGTGCGTCTTTTTTTGATAAATCCAGTTTGGTCTAAATTTACCATTTTCGGTACCTGTTCTGCTAATCTGTTTGCTAATAGTTTAGCTATTATCTTATAGTCTGTGTTTAGCAAAGATATTGGTCTATATGACGCTGGTAAGAGTGGATCTTTCCCTTGTTTTAGTATTACTGTAATTATTGCTGTTTTACATGAATCTGGTATGACAACGGCTCTGTATACGCTTATCTTTGTGAGGTTTTTCAGTTGGTTGTTTTTCCAGACTCTTTTGTGTAGTCTTCCAAAGGCGCTATTTGCCTTGGCGAGTCTGTTGTCTATCTCATTGTCGATCCTTGCATCTGATGAAATGGTGCAGCCGAGATAGGTAAACTGGTTGACCGTTTTGAGTTTTGTGTGCCCGATGGAGATGTGGGGGGGCTGGTAGTCATGGTGGGGAGCTGGCTGATGGAGGACCTCAGTTTTCTTCAGGCTGACTTCCAGGCCAAACACACTCCTGTTCGGCTCCGAATCATGGGTCCTCTACCGGCACCACCTACGGCTCCTAGAACGCTTCCACCAGCGTTGTCTCCGCTCCATCCTCAACATCCATTGGAGCGCTCACACCCCTAACGTCGAGGTACTCGAGATGGCAGAGGTCGACAGCATCGAGTCCACGCTGCTGAAGATCCAGCTGCGCTGGATGGGTCACGTCTCCAGAATGGAGGACCATCGCCTTCCCAAGATCGTATTATATGGCGAGCTCTCCACTGGCCACCGTGACAGAGGTGCACCAAAGAAAAGGTACAAGGACTGCCTAAAGAAATCTCTTGGTGCCTGCCACATTGACCACCGCCAGTGGGCTGATAACGCCTCAAACCGTGCATCTTGGCGCCTCACAGTTTGGCGGGCAGCAGCCTCCTTTGAAGAAGACCGCAGAGCCCACCTCACTGACAAAAGGCAAAGGAGGAAAAACCCAACACCCAACCCCAACCAACCAATTTTCCCTTGCAACCGCTGCAATCGTGTCTGCCTGTCCCGCATCGGACTGGTCAGCCACAAACGAGCCTGCAGCTGACGTGGACTTTTTACCCCCTCCATAAATCTTCGTCCGCGAAGCCAAGCCAAAGAAGAACATGAATCTGGTAAGCTTTGTGTTTCATCAATCTGGTTGATTACATCCAGGAGGAGCGGTATTAATAAGTCTTTAAATGTTTTGTAGAATTCTATTGGAAATCCATCCTCTCCTGGTGTCTTATTATTTGGTAATTTTTTTATTATCTCTTGTATTTCTACTGTTCCAAATGGTTCTGTTAATTTATTTTGTTCCTCTATTTGTAGTTTTGGTAGTTCAATTTTAGTCAAAAATTCCTCTATTTTCCCTTCTTTCCCTTCGTTTTCAGTTCGGTATAATTGTTCATAGAATTCTCTAAAGTTTTCCTTAATTTCTTTTGGATTATATGTAATTTGTTTGTCTTTTTTCCTTGATGCCAATACCATTTTCTTAGCTTGTTCTGTCTTAAGCTGCCATGCTAGGATTTTGTGCGTTTTTTCACCTAGTTCATAATATTTCTGTTTTGTCTTCATTATATTCTTCTCTACCTTATATGTTTGTAATGTTTCATATTTTATTTTTTTATCTGCCAATTCTCTTCTTTTAGTTGTATCTTCCTTCATTGCTAATTTTTTTCTATGTTTACTATTTTCCTTTCCAACTGCTCTGTTTCCTGATTATAGTCCTTCTTCATCTTGGTTACATAACTTATTATTTGCCCTCTAATGAATGCTTTCATTGCGTCCCATAGTATAAACTTATCTTCCACTGATTCCGTATTTACTTCAAAATACATTTTTAATTGTTTTTCAATAAATTCTCTAAAATCCTGTCTTTTAAGTAGCATGGGGTTTAATCTCCATCTATACATTCTTGGAGGGATGTCCTCTAGCTTTACTGTCAATATTAAGGGTGAATGGTCCGATAGTATTCTCGCTTTATATTCTGTTTTTCTTACTCTATCCTGCATACTAGCTGATAACAAAAATAGGTCTATTCTTGAGTATGTTTTATGTCTAGCCGAGTAGTATGAGTATTCCTTTTCTTTTGGGTTTTGTTTCCTCCATATATCCAAAAGTTTCATTTCTTGCATTGATTTAATTATAAATTTGGTTACTTTGTTCTTTCTGTTAATTTTTTTCCCCGTTTTATCCATATTTGGATCCAGATTCAGGTTGAAATCCCCTCCTATTAGTATGTTCCCTTGCGTATTAGGTACCTTCAAAAAGATATCTTGCATAAACTTTTGATCTTCTTCGTTAGGTGAATATACATTAAGTAGATTCCAAAACTCCGAATATATCTGACATTTTATCATAACATATCTCCCTGCTGGATCTATTATTTCCTCTTCTATTTTAAATGGCACATTTTTACTAATTAATATAGCCACTCCTCTTGCTTTTGAATTATATGATGCTGCTGTTACATGTCCTACCCAATCTCTCTTTGATTTCTTGTGCTCCAATTCAGTTAAGTGTGTTTCTTGGACAAATGCTAAATCAATTTTTTCCTTTTTCAGTAAATTTAGTAGTTTCTTCCTTTTAATTTGGTTATGTATTCCATTAATATTTAAAGTCATATAGTTCAGCGTAGCCATTTTATACTTTGTTTATCTTCTCTTTCCATTTTTCCATCATTACCTTTCCTCCTTTTCCATTTCTGTTTTCTTATTTTCAACTCTTTATAAGACAACATTCCTACAACATCCAACATTTTCCTTATTCTCCTATTTATATCTTCTTTATCCCCAATCTCCCCTTCCCCTCCTGAGTTCTCCTTTATCCCTTGTCGGACAACCACATCTCCCCTCTCCATTTGGGTTTGCGAATTCACTTGCAAGCGTCAACTGATTTTGCAGTGACCGCTATTTCCCCCCACCCAGCCCCCCCAGAAAAGATTTCACTTTTCATATGTAACAAAGGTCACTCTTTTAATTCCCTCCTTATTCTCTCTATTCCATTACCTTCCCTTATTCATTCTTGTCTATACTATCTATATTTTCCTCTAAGTACAGATACATTCACGTATGCACATTTTATCTATTCACTCTTATACCTCTTTACCCACATACATATCAATCGTGATCATTTTTACTCTCATTACCCGTCTTCATCCCTCAGTCTATTTTTGTAATTGTTCTGCAAATTTTCGTGCTTCTTCTGGGTCCGAGAATAGTCTGTTTTGTTGTCCTGGAATAAATATTTTCAATACTGCTGGATGCTTTAGTATAAATTTATACCCTTTCTTCCATAAAATCGCCTTTGCTGTATTGAACTCCTTTCTCTTCTTTAGGAGTTCAAAACTTATATCTGGATAAATGAAGATTTTTTGCCCTTTATACTCCAGTGGTTTGTTGCCCTCTCTTACTTTTTCCATTGTCTTCTCCAGTACCTTTTCTCTTGTAGTATATCTTAGGAATTTTACTACAATAGATCTTGGTTTTTGTTGTGGTTGTGGTTTAGAGGCCAATGCTCTATGTGCCCTTTTTATTTCCATTTCTTGCTGTAGTTCTGGACATCCTAGGGTCTTTGGGATCCAATCTTTTATAAACTCCCTCATATTCTTGCCTTCTTCATCTTCCTTAAGGCCCACTATCTTTATGTTATTTCTTCTGTTATAATTTTCCATTATATCTATTTTTTGAGCTAACAGTTCTTGCGTCTCTATCGCTTTTTTATTAGATTCCTCCAATTTCTTTTTTAAGTCTTCTACCTCCATTTCTGCTGCTACTGCCCGCTCTTCCATCTTGTCCATTTTCTTTCCCATTTCTGTTAAGGTCATATCTATTTTATTCATTTTCTCTTCTGTGTTGTTTATTCTTCTTCTTAAATCATTAAATTCCTGTGTTTGCCATTCTTTAAATGACTCCATGTATCCTTTAATAAGAGAAAGTACCACCTTCATCTTGCCTTTCTCTTCTTCTTCTATTTCACTGTACTCTTCCTCTTCCTCTTCTTCTTCCTCTGGGTTGGCCATCTGTTGTTTCTTTGTTGCCCTTTTCTTCTCTTCTTTCTTGTTTCCATTGTCTTCTGTGTTCTGCAGCTGTCGTTGCCGGCTGTGGAGATCGACTCCCCAGCTGGTCCCCCCTCCCGTCGGTGTGTTTTTTTTCATGCGCGGTTGCGCACTTTTACTTGGCTCAGCGAGCCATTTTTGTAGTCCATTATCTACCGACCTGAGGGAGCGGGTTTCTCTCTCCACCGCGGGCCTCTTCGAACAGGTAAGGCCTTCACCTTCTTCCTCCATTGTCTTCTCTTCCTCTCTTACCGTTGCTTTCGATTTTTCTTTTTTTATCGCCATCTTCTTTCCACCTTTATACTCACTTTTCTTTAACTTTTATTTCTGTGCCTTTGTGTTTTCCTTTGTTTTTCCCGACTTTTCTGGAGAGGGCTGGAGTTCACCGTCCGGCCACTACTCCATCACGTGACTCCTCGCCTAGTGAAACAGTCTCCAAGTCTGGTCCTCCGGTGGACTTCAGACTGTCCTGTATACTCTGATTGCTCGTCTTCCACTCTCTGTTTTCCCAAAGAGGTCTGAAAGTTAGGTTACAACTAGGAAACCAAGTTTTTGGGCTATATTTTTGTCCAGTTTCCCTGTACCAATCTATGAATTTACGTAACTTTATCTCCTTGGTGATGCTGGGAATACCTTCATTTAACTTGTCAAAAATATTTTGAATAAACTGTGTGTCTCTTAAGATTCTGTCAACTTTTTCATTGATATCTCCTACCTGATTCGGACACAGCTTTTGCAGTCTTTGGTTGTCGCCCTTGTTCACCAGGCAGGCATCTCTGAGTACTCTTTTTGTCGTCTCAAGGTCTCTAATGTCCACTGTGGTATTCCACCACGGCGAATTTGGGAAATTAATTCTTAAGTTTTCAAGTGTACAGACATTATCATACCTACCGGACATTTATAAGCGAGTCTTATACAATGGAGACCAATAAGCCTGAACCTTCGTTTTCTTTCAAAGCCCAACCTTCACGTGGGAGATTTCTCCTCTTAATAACCGGTTTAGGGCAGAAAACTCAGGTCCACAATTGTTCTTAGACCACCTTCTCACTCTATTGGACTTTGCAACGTCACAATAAAGACTTTTTAAACTTTAGTAGTTTGTCGGCGAAGCACTTATCAAATGTCACTAAAACACATTAAGGACTTTTATAGTTTTGTCTGTAAACACTTACGTGTTACAATCCTGGCAGGTGATGACCTTCAATTATGATCGTCTAATTTGTCCGATCTCCAATTCTTACTGACAATCATAAAGATTTTAAGAGAGAGAATTTTGTTAAAACAGGCTTCTCTGGACCTTTTTGTCAGTCGGCTGAGATGATTGTCAAGAAAAACAGAAACCGTCGTCTAGTGTCCACTCACCCATCACGTCGGGGTCACCAAATTGTTAGGTCTGCTTTGTTCAAGAATGAGTGAGTCAGACACCAGACTGAGTCGAAATCAAGGTTCTTTATTACCGGATTGTAACACTTGCAACTAACAGTGTTAGTTGGAGAAGGCGCATTCTCCCGATATCAGCAAGTGGTGTTTTTTTTATATACCTCAGGACACGCACTTAGTAAATTATCATACCATTACATTGTCCAATGAATAAGCTGTTGCTACTCTTCTCTGTTAGTCTGCTGCACATCATCTTGTTATTGCCACACTTATCTTGAGCGTACAAGGTCACACCTGTATCCTGTTACTCCTTAGTACTGGGTGACTCCTTCTCTGGTCCCAACTCATGATGTTTTTACCTTACAGTATCTAATTAGTCAGGGTATCCAGGGATATGGGGGAAAAGGCTGGAATTTGGAACTCTGTGAGAACCGTTTAGCTCAGGGTGGAGTTTCAGAGCAGACTTGATGGGCTAAATGGCCTATTTCTGTTTTATCTTGTGCTCTTCTGATGTTATCATCTTTCGGGCGACTAGAGTGGGGGAGAAAGCTGCAGCGATGGTTGAACGTGACTGATAGCCTTGGTCCTTAAGGACCCTCACTGCCCAGGCCTTGCCCTCTTCACATTGCTACCATCGAGAAGGATATACAGTAGCATGACAATGAAAATCCAGTGACATAAGGACATCTTCCACTTTGCCATTAGATTTCTGAACAGGCAATGAACCACAGAGTCTGTGGTTTCTCATACTTTTGAATGAATATTTATTTTAAAATATAATTTTATAGCAATGTTTGTACTGTAATGTTGCCTTAAAACAAGACAATAAATTATGATTTGGATGTAGCCTGACCTGCCAAGTACTTCTATCATGTGGTCTTATTCTATCTCATTGCTAATCAATCCCCTGATGCCTTTAATTCTCTTACAGCCTGTATATCATGTGAAATTCTGCCTCAAGAAAGCAGCATACATCATAAGGGACCCCCCTCCCCCACAAAGCCAGGTCACAACCTCTTCTCACTATTACCTCTTGCTTCAAGAACTGGTATTTCCAACAGTGTTCAAGCTCTTGAATCTCCCCTTCCTATGCCAGTCATGCACTAATCCAGAACCACACAAAGCCTAGCCGACACAATTGAAATGCCACATTTTTCTTGCATTACTGTAACTGAAGATTTGTATTTATTATCTCCTGCCTGGTAATTTAATGCATACTGTTAGTGGTTTGTTTTTTTTTAACCACGCACCTGCATGGCTGGCAGTAAGTTTAAAAAAAAAATAAGAAAATGGCAGCAGTTAGAATTTAAAAGGCATGAGGTAGCAGCTAGAAACTGGAAGGAGTCACGTGATGGAGTAGTGGCTGGTAGGAGAATACCAGCCCTCTCCAGAAAAGAAAAAAAAAGTGAAGGAAAAGCAAAGCCCCAGATACACAAAACACAACAAATAAAAGATAAAGGTGTGGAGAAAAAAAAAGGGGGCCTAAGAAAGAAAAACCAAAAGCAATGGGGGGAAAAAGGAAAGACACCGGAAGAGAAAGGAGAAGGCCTTCCCTGCACGAAAAAGCAGGGACCCACCGTGGACAGAGGAGCCCACTCCCTGAGGTTAATGGAGACCCCGCAGGGTTGCGACCTCCCAACCACGGGACTGCAAAAATGGCTCACTGAGCCAAACAGAGGTGCGCGTCTCCACACAACAAGGAAAAGAGAACACCAACGGGAGGGTGGACCAGCTGTGGAGTGAACCTATGCAGCACGAAAAGCTGAGAGATGCCAGATAACAGGGCTCCCAGCTAGAAGAAAGGGAAAACAATGGGAAAGGGAGGGCTGAGAAAGAAAAACAGAAGTAGGAGGCCCAACAGATAACCAGCCCAGAAGAAGAGGACGAACATCAAGAAGCCATGAAAAAAAAGCCAACAAACTGAGGCAAGCAGCTCAACAAGAAAGTCAGAAGAGACACAGATACAAGGAAGAGAAGTAGAAGACACAAACCCAAGAGCAGATACAGAAGAAAAAGGAAGAAGAACACCAAGCTCTGCACAGAGGAATAGAAGGTAAAATGAATGGACAGTACATAGATAAAAAAAATTTCAAGAACAAATGAGAGCATTAAAAGAATGGTTGACACTAGAATTTAGTGAAATGAAAAGGAAAATGAAAAGTACAGAAGAAAAAGTGAGTAGAATAGAGCTGGTCAACAGATGTAGGGAAAGGATTAGAAAATGTGGAAGAATGTGTAATGGCTGCAGAAATAGAAGTGAACGACTTAAAAAGAAAATTGGAAAAAAGTGACAAAAAAGTTAAAGAAACACAGGAGTTGTTAGCTCAGAAGATGGATATAATGGAAAACTATAGAGGCGAAACAATATAAAGATAGTGGGCCTTAAGGAAGATGAAGAAGGCAAAGATATGAAAGAATTTGTAAAAGAATGGATCCCAAAAGTCCTGGGAATGTCAGAAATGCAGGAAGGAATGGAAATAGAAAGGGCACACAGAACATTAGCCCTGATACCACAGTCACAACAAAAACCAAGATATGTTTTAGTAAAATTTCTGAGATACATGACAAGTGAAAATATATTGGAGAAGGCAAGGAATAAAATGAGAGAAGGTAAAAAACCACTGGAGTACAAAGGTAAAAAAAAAAACAATTTCTACCCAGACATAAGTTTTGAGCTCCTAAAGAAGAGGAAAGAGTTTAACACAGCAAAATTGATCCTATGGAAGAAAGGCTATAAATTTATGTTAAGATATCCAGCGGTGCTTAAAATAGTTAATCCAGGGCAGCAAAACAAACTGTTCTCGGATCTGGAGAAAGCACGAGAATTTCCAGAACTCCTGCAGGACAGAGAGAGATGAAGAGATGTAACAAGAACAAAGAACGATGACAAACTACATATAAAGAAATAAAAATAATGTATAAGTAAGAACTAAAGGATGGAAGAAAAGGGAAGTAAGGGAGAAGGGGGGAAAAGAGGAGGGGTTAAAAAATAAATTAAAAAGTAAAAGAAAAAGAGAAGAGGGGGAGCTTTGTTGTAATGTGAAGATGAGTCTTTTCTGGAGGGGGTTGGGTGGGAGAGAATAACAGTCACTGCAAAATCAGTTGACACTTGCGAACAGGTTTGCAGTCCGAATGGAGAGGGGAGTTGTGGTTGCCCGACAAGGGGCGACTCAGAGAGGGGGAAAACACATGGGGCTAAGGGAATTTTAGATGTGGGAGTGGTTGAAGTATTTTATGTTTTAGAAGTGTTGTCATACATTGAGTTCAAAAAAAGGAAAACTGAGAAATGAAAATGGAGGGAAAAGGTGGTGGTGAGGAAGCAGAAATGAGGTGTAAACAGAGTATGAGATGGCCATGTTGAACTATGACTATAAATGTTAATGGAATACATAACCAAATCAAAAGGAAGAGGCTATTAAATTTACTGAAAAAAGAAAAGATAGATATAGCATACATGCAAGAAATGCATCTAACTGAAGTGGAACAAAAGAGATTAAGGAGAGACTGGGTAGGGCACGTAACGGCAGCATCATATAATTCAAAAGCCAGAGGTGTAACTATATTAATCAATAAAAATGTACCAATCAAAATAGAGGAGGAAATAATAGATCCAACAGGGAGATATGTAATGATAAAGTGTCAGATATATTCAGAACTCTGGAATTTGGTCAATATATATGCACCTAATGAAGATTGTTGATACGCAGGGGAATATATTGATAGGAAGGGACTTTAACCTTAATTTGGATTCAAAGATGGATAAAACTGGACAAAAGACTAGCAAAAAGAACAAAGTTGCCAAATTTATGGTTAAATCAATGCAGGAAATGCAACGTTTGGATATATGGAGGAGACCTCACCCAAAGGAGAAGGAATACTCATATTATTTGAGTAGACATAAAACATTCTCAAGGATTGACCTGTTCTTGTTGTCAGCCCATATCCAAGGGAGAGTTAGGAAAATGGAATATAAAACTAGATTGTTATCTGATCACTCACCCCTGTTATTAGCAATAGGACTGGAGGACATCCCACCAAGAACATGTAGATGGAGATTAAACTCCATGCTACTTAAAAGACAGGAAATTAGAGAATTTGAGTGCCAAATTAAAATGGAATAAATATGGAATCAGTGAAAGACAAATTTATATTATGGGATGCAATGAAAGCCTTCATCAGAGGGCAGATAATAAATTATGTAACTAAGATGAAAAAGAACTACAATCGGGAAATAGAACAGCTGGAAAGGGAAATAGTAAGTATAGAAAAACTAGCAACAAGGGAAGATGCAACAAAAAGAAGAGAATTGGTGGACAAATAAATAAAATACAAAACACTACAAATGTATAAGGTGGAGAAGAAGATAATGAAAATAAAGCAGAAGTATTATGAGCTAGGAGAAAAAAAACGCGCAAAATACTAGCCTGGCAGCTTAAAACAGAACAAGCTAAAAGAACGGTATTGGCATCGAGGAAAAAGGACAAACAAATTACATATAACCCAACAGAGATCAATGAAAACTTCAAGGAATTCTACGAGCAATTATACCAAACTGAGAATGAGGGGAAAGAAGAAAAAATAGATGAGTTTTTAGCTAAAATTGAACTGCCAAAATTGCAAGATAAAACCATTTGAAATAGAGGAAATACAGGATATATTAAAAAAGCTACCAAACAATAAAACGCCTGGAGACGACAGACTCCCAATAGAATTCTATAAAACATTTAAAGAGTTATTAATTCCTCCTCTCCTGGAAATAATGAGCCAGATAGAAGAAACACAAAACTTACCATATTCATGTAAAACAGCAATAATTACAGTAATACCAAAGATGGGGAAGATCCACTAACACCAGCATCGTATAGACCAATATCTTTACTTAACACAGACTACAAGATAATAGCAAAATTATTGGCAAACAGATTGGCCGACTGTGTACCAAAAATAGTAAAACTAGATCAAATTGGATTTATTAAGAAAAGACGAACAACAGACAATATCTGTAAGTTCATTAACTTAATCCATGCAGTACAAGGAAATAAGATACCAACAGTGGCTGTTGTTTTAGATGCAGAGAAAACCTTTGACAGGGTAGAAAGGAATTATTTATTCAAAGTATTACAGAAGTTCAACCTACCAGAGAAATATATTAATTGAATTATATAAGCGACTTTGATGGCATTATATAAGGGACCAATGGCGAAGATGACAGTAAATGGATATATATCCAACCAATTTAAATTAAGCAGGTCAACTAGGCCAGGATGTCCACTATCTCCCTCGTTGTTCACTTTAACAATAGCAGAACTGATAAGAACAGAAAATAAAATAAAAGGGATAAAAATAAGAGAAGGAATATAAATCAGTTTATTTGCAGATGACATCATAGTATACCTAACAGAACCAGAAATATCAATAAAAAAATTACATAAGAAATTGAAGGAATATGGAGAAATATCGGGGTACAAGATCAACGCAAATAAAAGTGAAGCGATGCCAATGAATAATGTGGATTACACAGAGTTTAGAAAAGAATCACCATTTAAATGGCAAACACAAGCAATCCGATACCTAGGTATTAGATTAGATAATAATTTAGGCCATTTATACAAATTAAATTATCAGCCATTAATGAAGAAACTACAAGATGACTTAGAACATTGGAAAGATTTACCACTAACACTGATGGAAAGATATTCATTTTAATGCAATTTACTCTTCCTAAGGATACAATACCTATTTCAATCATTACCAATTCCCTTAACAGAGAAATTCTTCAATGAACTAAAGAGAATAATAAGGAAATTCTTATGGAAAGGGGAGAAACAGAGGATAGCGCTAGATAAATTAACAGAATGGTACAAACAAAGTGGTTTGCAGCTACCAAACTTTAAAAATTATTATAGAGCAGCACAATTAAGATACATATCAGATTTTTATCAAACAATGGAAAAACCAGATTGGACCATGATAGAGCTAGATAAAATAGGGGAGAAGGTACCAGAACATATACTTTATAAGTGGGATGAAAAACTGATGCAATATTGAAGTTCACCATTTACTCAACATTTGGAAGAAGATTCATGTAGAAAGGAAAAAAACAAATTATCAACTACCAAAATTATTATTGATGCAAAATCAACTAATCCCTTTCACAAAAGAAAACCTTTTCTTTGGAGAAAGGGAGAGAAAAGGGATCAAAAGAATAGAAAATTGTTTTTAGGGAAATAAGTTATTATCCAGTTATTGTTCATTTGAACAAATGAAGTACAAATATGGAATAACTCATGGTACAATGTTTGCATACCACCATCTGAAAACCTACTTAAAGGACAAATTGGAAATCAGACTGAGATTACCAGAAGGAAGCAGCTTTGAATATGTGATTACAGACACAATGATAATTAAAAGATTTCTAACAAACGTGTACATCAAGCTGCAAGAGAAAGAAAATGATGAAACGAGCTATAAACTGAAACAAAAGTGGGAGAAAGATCTAAACTTAAAGATAAAAAATGAAATATGGGAAAAGTTATGCTCCGGATCTATGAGAAATATAAATATGAGGTTACACATGATACAATATAATTGGTTACACAGGCTATATATCACACCTCAAAAGTTAAATAAATGGGATCCAACATTATCAGATAGATTTTTTCGCTCTAAGAAGGAAATGGGAACAACAGTACATGCAATTTGAGCATGTGAGAAAGTGAAAAAATTTTGGGAAGATCTAAATCAGATATTAAATAAAATCACAAAAAGCAACATACCAAAAAATCCAGAGATCTTTCTTCTAATAATATAAGAAGTAAAGAACTAGGCCTCAAACTGGATGAGCGCAAAAAAAGATTTATTATGATAGCCTTAGTTGTAGCAAAAAAATGTATAATGTCAAGTTGGAAATCAGAAGAGAGCCTGAGAGTACAGCAATGGTACATGGAAATGAATAAATGTATTCCATTGGAAAAAAATAACATATAATTTAAAAAATAAAGTCACATTATTTGAACAAATTTGGGAACCATACATGGAACACAACAGAGAGGGCCTACTGTGGACCTCCACCCCCTAAAATGATAGAACAAGAAGAAGATGAAATGAACTGACCCAGTGTGTAAAAGTAGATGACACAATTTTCTTGTTTATTTTCATTGTGTGATGACATTGTTTAATGGGTTTATTGTATTGTATATGTTGAACGTTTAATGGGTTTGGAGGGGGATGGGAAGGAGGGAGGGGAAAAAAAGGGGAGAAAATAACACTACATTCAAGAGGGAAATGTTTGTGTGTATTTTGATTAATATGGTTCATGGTGTGAAAATTTTTTTTTAATTTTAAAAAGGTAGCAGCTAAAAACTGATTAGAGCAAGAGAGGTCAGGTGATCTGAGGATTGGCAGCAGCCAAGATCAGCTAAATGTGAAATGCAAGTTCATTAACAATTAAGAATAACTATGTAATATTACATGTGCATTGTGCTTGTGTGTGCGACAATAAACTCCTTATCATTAATGACACAAAAATTTCAACAACAGTCTTTTAGGAAGCTTGGGTAATTTTCTTTGCTGTTGTGTTATTAAGGCATCTATTCAGTATTCTGGGAGAAAAGTAATTCTGCCGTATGTGAGTTCTAAGTTTACAGCTGGCTTTTATCACACACAACAGAATCAGATATTTTTCAAACTCCCAACTACTTCATTGTATGAACCAAAATCCCATTTAATGCATGTAACAAAGAAATGATTTGTTTACTGCTATTGAAGAATAAAATTTTAGTACTCACTCACTCACTTCAAATTTATGGGTGTCAACATCTCCAAGGATCTGTCCTGGAGCCATCACAACGAAGGTTCACCAGCAAATATACTTCGTTAGGCATCTGAGGAGACTCTTGTAAGCTTCTACAGATGTACTGTGGAGAGAATTCTGACTGGTTGCTTCATTGCCTGGTATGGAGATGCCAACTCTCAGGACAAGAATAAACTCCAGAGGGTTGTTAACTTGGCCTGCAACATCACAGGCACCAGAATTCACACCATCGAAGACATCTACACGAGGAGGTGTCTTAAGAAAGCAGCGTCTATCTTCAAAAGACCCCAGTCACTCAGGCCATGCCCTCTTCAAATTGCTACCATCAGGGAAAAAGGTATAGGAGCCTAAAGACCAGCACTCAATGGCACAAGGACAGCTTCTTCCCTGCTGCCATCAGATTCACAATCAATCATTTTATGAACCTTGCTACTTATTTCTCATGCACTATTGTTATATATTCCTCAGTGATGTAGTAAGATGGTATAAAATGAATATACAAGTATGATGCTACTGCTAAACACTGAATTTCATAACTTGTTCATGACAATAAATTCTGATCCTGAAATTAGCTGCAGTAAAGTTTACTTCTGCAGGTTGGAGAGGCATGATTCTATACTGCCTTGTGTATACTACATACACCTTGGGGCAAAAGGAAAACAAGAACTGTATTTGTAATGAGACTTTACACCTTTATTTCAAAAGTTATTTGCATAAAGCGCTAGATTGCATTTAAATGACGACTCATGAAAAATAATGTCTGCACAAAACTTGGAGGCAGAATTTACAAGAAGCACACTGGAGATTTGCTCCACTGCAAACACGTCGTCACATTATTCAGGAATAAATGAGAAGGAGACGTGTAAAGAAATTCCTACAGATATGTGACTGGTCTTGATGCAAATTTACAGTGAGCGAAGGTCATCTATTGACATTTCCTCTTCGGGTTGGTGATGTTTCATTTAGACTGAGTAAAAGTTAGGCAAATAACCTTAATAGCCACCTTTGAGTTAATTTCCCACCATTTAAGAGGCAAGTCTGTTAGTATCCAAAATCCAATTACTATTTTCATTCCCTTGATGTTTCGAATGTTATCATTTCAGCTGAAACTTCACTCCAAACATACTGCATTTTTGATTTAGGATATTTTTCATGTTTTTATTCATTTGTCTGTTATGGATTCGTATAAATTTTCTTACTTTTTAACAATCATTAGATTATAAACTTCAACTATACTCCATTTCTTAAAATAATACTCCAGATTATACATTTTAAGAGTATAATTCCTATACACAAGGGTTATCCTTCAGACTGTTCTGCATCAGCTTCAAAGCAAATGTGTCCCTTTTCAAGTATGTCACCACCTCTACACCGCATCAAATGTGATCTCGTCTGTCCTTGAGCAAAAAGCTTCATAATCGCATTTTGTGCTGTTTTGGTTGTTTCCTAACATTCCATTTTAATTTGTAATCACTCTCCCATCTTCTCTCGTACTTTCATGGAGTTAGGGAAATTGCTGCAGGACAGTAATTCATGGTGAACTTGCAGCCTAGCTGTGGACCATGCCCACATTTACTTCAATTAAACAACATTCATTGTGCACATCCACAGGACCAAACTGGGTAAGTGATTAATTACAACAAAATGCTGGATCCACTCAGCATCTGTGCAATGAAAACTGTGTTGATATTTCAGGATGAAGATTTTCATCAGACCTTGGAGAAGCAAATAGTGGTAGCTTAGAAATGGGGCACTCAACCCCTCCTCCTGCCATCCATCTCCTCTTTCCACCCCCACCATCCTGCTAAGCAAACATGAAGGCAGTTTCTTCCCTCAACCTCCCCCCAGCCCCATTTTCTGACTACAAGGAGAAATTTGAATTAATCAATTCACTTCCATCCTTCGCGTCTTTGGGATGTGGGAGGAACCTAGAGCACACAGTGGAAACCTGCGAGACCATGTGGAGAATAGCAAACTCCACACAGAGAGTGCTGGAGGTGATTGGAACTGAGGTAACAGGTCTCTGAGCTACTGCCCAGATCTGAAATAATTACTCTGTTTCTCTTTCCTTTGATACAACATGACCTCCTGAAATTACAGCACCGTCTGTTTCTCTATCAGATTTTCAGCTTCAGTTTTCCATTTCCTGAGGAAGCCCCTACAGCTCTCATTCAGCCTCTCCTGTTTTGATAAGATCTGAACTCTGTGGACCATGTGGAATGCTAGGTGCTAGCCTACTCCACACTGATAAGATCACTCTTCGATCCCATACTAGTCAGGGCCACGAAAGAGGGGTAATGTGAGTTAATTATTGATTAGGTTTAGTAAAATAGAGGAAGTAAAATTTTTACATTAAAAACCTACAATCAGTACCTATCAAAGGTTCTCGCAAGACTTCTTTGGTGGGGCCTTGGGTGGTGTGCTGCTTGAAATAACCCTTGCCTGCACTCCTCTCTGGATGCTTCTGAAATGTGATCAGATCTCCATGTGCAGCCTAGTCAAGTGTAGATGGGCAGGGGCCACTGATAGAGAGTGGTAACTGGAAATTCTAGCTTCACTTGGCCTGACTTTAGTTAGTAAACAGTTGTCATTGTTGAATTGGAATGTGTGCAGTATAGACATTCTGACACAAAGTTCAACATGGTATTGACCTCATTGAAAATAACAAATAACAATGAAAGTGGTGAATAAGATAACGTACCTTGAGGTTTACATGAGCTTTTACTAAATAGTGAAATGAGAGAAGTACATGTACAAAGAGGCTTAGGAACCATGAACATCTATGATTACTGTAAATTGTCATAATTTAAAAAGGCAGTGGGTCCAGACCACTATAGCCAAAGACGCTTCCATGTACAAATACAAATGTTGGCATTTATTTTCCACTTGGTAAATGTTATGAATTTGTAATGCAACTTTGTCAAATACAGCAAGATCAGCACTGACATCCTGCAAAGATACTATAGCATGGCTGCTAAGAGAGGCTGGCTAATAACTTGCAGTTGAGAGCAGTGCAACATTCAGTTTCTGTGTGCCAGACAACCCACACGGTGCAAACAAGCACATAGGAGGGAAATTCTATTTTTGAAAAGTGACTTGTGCATTGGCAGCTGGGAGGAATGTTTGGCAGCCTTCCAGTGATCAACAAATTCCAGAATTTCTTTTTGTTCAAGATCTTTTTTTTTAAGCATCATTAGGGAGTTTGGAAACCATTTTAAACATTGCAAAAAATGCATGGACAAATCTCAAAGCCAGCATTTGAGCTACCGTCGGAGGGTTGGTATTAATCATCCTGGCAATCATGCATCAGAACCTGGAAAATGATGCATTATACATTACGACCAACTCGACTTGCGTCCATCCGCACATGTAACCAATTTTTTAAAAAATATGCGTAATATAGCACAATATAGTGCCCGGTGCACAGTTGCACTCTGTAGGCATGGTAGGAAGATAGCAAGCAAGAGGAAATCCTATCTCTTGCCAATAGATTGTCTCATCCACTGTTTCAACAATTTTAAAGGACAAAGAGAAAATACGTGAGGCTGTAAAAGTTTCTGCCAGTATGAAGAGCCATCTTGATTCATGTGTGCATGCATGAGCCTTTGGTTGACACAGGCACGGAAGGTTTGCGTACTGGAGTTCAGTTGATGCATGCATGAGAGTTAAGGGCATGAATTCAATATCATCAGGGCACTTAACTCCTGCATGCGCCAACTGAACTCTAATACTTGAACCTACTGTGGATGCGCCAACTGAAGACTTACATGCACGCAGGAATAAAGATGGCAGTGCCCAACCTATGGACTCCGGGACACCGACTAACAGAGTAAGTACGCACATTTCGGCTCTTACGTGCCCTGTATCCCTGTTAGAGTTTGTTAAATACAACACTTGCTTAAAAAGTTTGCTTTAAGTCTTTGGTATTCCACATGCGTGAAAAAGTCTGATGCATCTATTCTGAGATACGACCGATCCTTCAATCCCAATTATGGTCGTAAGTTGAGGACTATCTGTAAACCATTAGGAAACAAACTTGCTTTGCTACATTTTAATGGTGTTAAAGCAGCATTTTCATTATCCAAACACACCATTCATAAGTGACAGAAATCTTCAATTGCAGGGGTCTCAGGACAGTCTTCAAGGAGTTTTCCCACGCTAGCACCACATTGATATTTCTAGTATGTGCAACCCCATTGCTTCCGATCATAGCTGCTGGCATTTGGCCAACATTCAGCCAAACAAGGGTAACTCAGCAACCAGCCTTAAAAGGGGTGTTACTTCAGAGAGTATCCTCCCCCACCCTATCCTGTTCATGTCAGGTACTGGTGCTTAACAGGCATCTGCCCATTAAGCACCAATAAGTATCATGGCAGAGTGCTCCCAGAAGTTTTGAGGGCCACAGACAGGCAGCGCATGACCTGAAGGAGGTGTGTTTTTAGTGCAAGTGAATCTCTAAGGTTGTTGTGGAAAACAGTAGAATCTCTGGGGAGGACCTTGTGAGGGAAGTCCCTGTAAGGTGTAAAACCATGAATGCCTGGAGAGCTAACAACAAAATCCTGCTCTTCCTGCTTGTGGGCTGAAAGGACCTGTTACTGTGATATATGTCTTATTTTTTTTTAAATTAATAAGCATGCATATAGGTCTCCTTTCATGTATCTGTGTTTATGGCATATTTCCTTGTGACCAGGACTGGCAGGAAGGGCCCCACAGCTAGTAAAGGAGCCTCAAGACATGAGAGTGGAATTCCCAGGTGGAGGAATGATAGTGAAGGGTTTCCTGGGTTAGAGGGTTTACTGATGGGCCACAAAAGACCAGTAAACTGGGCTCACAGTTTAGACCCATGAGGGGAGAAGATTGTGCACCACATGGAGTCCCTCCATGAGGTCTGGATTTCCTGAGACTGAGGGGATTCTTGGCGGGGGGGGGTGCTTTTTGTTTTATGGCATCTCTTCTAGACACCAACAGGAAATTTTAGGAGAATTAGTACCATGTCCACTACCCAAGTGTGAGTGATCAATCTAGAGATGAAACGCAGAGGCAGCTTAAAAGGTCATTAAAATGCAGCAGCTGCAAGTTGCTTACTGGTCTGACTGGCAGCTCAACCCAGTCAAAGTCTAAGCCATTGCCTAGTGGGGTGAAGGGGTCAACATGTTGTTGGGGGATGGAAATGTCCAGATGGATGGTGATGACTATGAAGAAATGGAGTCCTACCACACATGTCCTCTCTTTACCCCCCCCCCCACCCCAGGGTGCCCAAGTCTTTGCAAGCCCGACCATTGTCCATGCAATCCCAGGCCCTCCACAAGGGCCCCCCACTGAGCCTCAAGAATAGGGAGATAGCTGAAAATGGGGGATTTCAAGTGGTATGCACGAGGTCACTGTGAAATTGTGGAAACTCAGGACTACTCCTCTAAGGAGATAACTGGGCTAGGGGATGGAAACTGCCAGCGTCTAGGCAAACACATAGCTGTGTGGGTTTTGCCATGGCAGTGGGACAAATGGCCCCCAATATTTGCCTCTCTCATCGGGAAGTAAGCACCCTCAGCTGTCTGCTTGAACAATAATGCCTGGCGAGCATTGTAAATAGGGGTCAGTGATGGCACGACTCTATGGGAATGGGTGGTGACTTCAGTGTGGGCCAGGTTCCCTACCCTCTTAGAATGGGACCTACACTGCTGACCTTGGTTGTTATAAGTGTACCGAGTTGCTAGTATCAGTAATGTTGAGTCCAATGTGACTTGGTTGGACTGAGTTTGTATGAGTGTAAGCAGTTGTTAGTGTCAGTCATGTTAAGTCCGATGTGGTCGATTTGTTTTGTGATTGAGAGTATTATATGTGTTGTCCCTCTTGTGATCCCCATGTGTGTTTTAATAAAGATCCTTCCTGTGTTCAGACTCATTGCTCTTTGAACCCACTAAACTTTTCCCACACAAGATTAATAAAATCTGCTTCTACTGTAAGAAAGTATGAACTGTCATTTTTTTTAACAAGGTATTAAACTCCTGTATTAATGATGACATTTGAGAGTCTTATTCCGGAACAATGTTTCTTATGATGATGTAATACCTGCTGCACTCTCGGCAGTTGAAAGTTCGAAGAATCAAGGAATAGATCCAAGACTGAAGGACTGAGAGTTAAGTCTAAAATCAAATGCACGGCACATTTCTAGGCCACTAAGCAGATTCCACCTACAAGTCATGGAGTAAATATTTTTAAGTATGATATTCATTAGGGCAGTGAAATCTGCATGGTAATCTGATAGAAATATTAAAATGTTTGTCAGATTTACAATGGTAAATATTAAAAGATTAGTTTAAATATTTAATCAGTCTCGTGGAAACAGATTTAGTATTCTAGGTGCAAGGGTTAGATGCAAATATCTGGAAAAAAAATAGTGATTGGAATGCAGAATTATTTGCCCCCAGTAAGTCTGATCAAGGAATCTAAGGGAGATAAGTCTTGATTAAACCTTTTAAAGGAGAGTTAAAAGGCCTGAGAATTTGGATTGGAGTAGGTTAATGATGTGGAGCTGTCATGACCTGAGATGCAGACTGTATCAGAATTTTAATGACTGAGTGTGATGTAAAAGCCAAGAAATATTTTAAAATGGTGGAAAATTTAGTTTTAAGGTGTCAATAGTTTCCATAAATTTTCTTTTATTAATTTCTGTAAATTAGGATCTTTATCAGTCACCCAGATGAAAACCAGAAATGTTCCTATTGGTATAAAATGGGGATTAGAGCCAACTGTATATTTTGAGATTTATAGCCTAAAACCCCTGTAATCTGGAATTCAAGCAGCCAGCAGTCTCAAACAACTGGGAAAAAAATAATGTAAAATAAATAGGTAAAAATTACTGAAGTTTAAAATTGATGGACCTCACTATTAATTCACCAATCATGTCACACACAAACAACTGGATAATTCACATATCTGGCATCAATCAATCCCCATAGTTGTCGGATACCAGGGATTTTAACAAATTATTACATTGGTTAGCATTATATTTTTCCCCAATAGATAAAATTTTGTAAAGGATGGCCTAATTTGCATATCAGGAATAATTTATTAAAATCCACCAGTTCGCTGAACTAATGGTCGGACGTATTGCTCATTATCACTCTTGTATCTTCACGTATCCCAAACAATTTTGGGCGGTACGGTTGACGTAGTGGTTAGTGCAACGCCTTTACAGCACCAGCTATTGGGTCTGGGGTTTGAATCCTGTGCTGTCTATAAGGAGTTTGTACATTCTTCGTGTCTGTGTGGGTTTTCCTAGGGGGCTCTGGTTTCCTCCCACCGATCAATGCATATAGCGGGTGTTGGTTAATTGGGTGTAAATTGAGTGGCACAACCTAAATTTATTAATATGCCAACATGATAATGTGGAGGAGATGATCATTTCTGGTAGAATGAAGCAAATAACAGAAGATTGGGGGGGGGAGGGGCATTGTGGAAAAAGTTAATAAAGTGAAAGGATGGGATCAAAGGCACATTTTTGTGTTTTTAATGGAAGTAGTTGTTGATGTCCTATGGAAGGAACCGTGCCATTGTGTCATCAGAAGTCAACTTTGATACAATGATCATAGTCTTGACGTGACTCTCTCACTCACACGTTGAGAACAATTTGACCTTGGTCATGATGCCATAAAGAAAGCTGTGGAACCATGTAATGGAAGGTTTTGTTATACTTGCATCAGATTATTTTCTTTCCTATAAGCTTTGTCTTTCTACGACTTGCCATATATTATTCCAGATATGCAATGTGGAAGATAGTATGTTTAGTGAGTTGGTCACACTACAGATACAGAAAGCAAGAAACTGTTTGACCACTAGGCAAGTGCATCGTGCAGCATTCCCTGAGCATATTTTGTATGGAAATTGGCACATCTTTTTGGATACTTTTGAAGAAGAATAGCTTCTTTGAGAAAAATTGCTGCAGAAGCCATGTTTGTGGCTCTGATACCTAGCAGAGGAAGGAAATTTGAGGCAAACAATAGTGGGAGGACACAATGGAGTGAACTGACAGGGGTTTATGGAGCTACCATGAGAATCCATGATGGTGCTTCTTCTCTGGAGCCAGGCTTGGGTGAAGAACATTTTGAACAGAAGGGAGAACAGGCTGAGGTTGTAGTACTTGTTGGTATTAATAAGATTGTAGAAAGAGGGATGTGGCCTTGCAGAGTGAATTTAGGGCATTAGACAAATGGCTAAATACAGGATTGCAGTGAACTCGGGATAAGTCCATGTGCCACATACCAGTGAGGGTTTAAAAAAAAACAGGAGGATAGGACAATTGAATGTGTGAATCAAGAGCTTGTGCAGGAGGGATTGCTTCATGTCCTTTGATAGGTAGGACCTGTACAAGAAAGAGGCATACCATTAAACTGGAAATTATAACTTTGAAGCCAGGTTTGCTTGTGAGATGGGAAACTCAGTGATATGGTAGGCTTGGAGATTCTCTAAATATAGAGGATAAACTTATTGTAATCACAGAAACATCGTTGCACGAAGGGCAGGACTGACAGCTTAATGTTAAGGGTTTCAGGAATGATTTGCAATAGTAATGTAAATAAATTTATCTCTGTAATGTATAATTTACTTCAAAAGAAAGCCCCTAAAATAGGGGTGCATAAATTGAGATTAAGATGGGAAGCAGATTTAAATAGACAAATAGGTAAGAAAGATTGGATGCAATCATATAGAAATAATATGACAAAAATTATTAATGTTAGATGTAGGTTGGTTCAATACAATTTTTTGCATCAGCTATATTTAACTCCTCCCAATTTTTTTTTTAAAATTGAACCCTACATTATCAGGTTTATGTTTTAGATGTGTTCAAGAGTTTGGATCATTTCTGCATTCTACTTGGAAGAGTCCTAAAGTTCAACATTTTTGGTTGGAAGTTGGAAATCTTCTGGAACAAATTACAGGGGTTAAGTTCCCACAGGATCTGATGTTAGTTTTGTTGGGTAATATTAGGACAATAAGACTTGAATTTAAATTAACTACGAATTTGTACAAATTGCTTTGGCAGTTTGGAAGTGTATAGCTATTGGAAATCTGATTTAGGGATGGAGAGATGGCATACAGAACTTCATTACTGTATTGCTCTTGAGAAGATTACTTATAATTTACTAAATAAGTATCAGATATTTTGGAAAAGATGGCACCCATATTTGCAAAATGTGGGTATGAATGTTTAGCAGACTCTCTGAAGACCCCGCCTCTTGATAACCTCCAACATCATTATACTATTTAAAAACTTTTGATAATGTGATGGAATATTTGGGAATGTTTTTGGGAGATAAATTGGTAAAATTAGAGTAGGTTACATACATACACACACTTTAAAACAGATCTTATTTGAAATACTGAAGAATTAATATTCAGTGACTTTACAGAAACTATGGAGAATGCTATGCACATTTCACAAGTAGGTGCTAATTGAAATGATGTCATGAAATGAATAGACCATTGTGTTGGAGTCAGGTTAGCTGTGTTGGACTTTTTTGCAAGACTTTTGACCTCTTTGAAAAGTGCTCTCTCAGATGTCATTGAGAGGTTTGTTTACCTAAAACAACAGATGGGAGCAGAAGACATATTCCTATTGTTTGCTGGAGAATGAGAGGGAGTTTACAAGTGAGAGAGAGAAGGACAAGGACATGTGGCTGGGAGTTTGAATCTCAGATGGAGAGAGAGAGACACACACAGCTGAAACAGAGTCAGCCAGGAGAAGCTTGTTGGAACTGAAACAGAAACTCCAGAGTGGGGGATGTCTGGAAGTGCTATCCCTCTGATGTTTCTCTTAGAATAAAAGGAACAGAAAGGAACTCTGTGATAACCTGAAAGAAAGAGGTTATCATCTGGAGAACCCTGATGGGGTAAGTTTCATCAGCAAGACATTGAGGTGACTAATGGTGGTACCTCAGTTGTGGAAATTCTGGAACAACACATCTCTCTCTACAAACCTACAAGAACCTTCCTGAGTGGTAAACTTTACCTTTCAAGCACCAAAGACTGGTGAATTTTATATATGTTAAATTCTGTGCACAGTATAAGAATTGCCTGCAAGCAGAGAATTTGGAAGAATGAGAAGTGAGATTGAACTGTGACCCAAAGAACTTAAATTTACACACACATTACATACACGTGCTTAGAATTAGAAGGGGGTTAAGTTGGGTAGTTAAGTTAATAGTGATAAGTTAAAGTTTTATTCTGTTTTCATGTTTAAAGATAATTAAAAACAACCTTTGTTTAAGTAACTGCTTGTTGTGGTGAATATCTATTGCTGCTGGGTTTTGGAGTCCTTTGGGTTTATAACAATATATAATTTATCCTCTTAACATTCTCCAGTTTTTTTCTCTCTTCACGTTTCTTTTTCTTTTTTGGGGTTTTGGGGAGGGAGGGGAGTGATTTTTTTTGTACCACATTGTGATAGTACAGATCTATCACCAATGTACATAGTGTATATAGTTACTGTATCTAGACTGTGCTTACAGCGATTGGCTGAGAGCTAAGCCACACCTATTGTTTGGGCCTTAAAGGGTTGTGTCCCTAGCCAGGTCGGATCATTCCGGACTGGTCGGCCACCTGTGAAGAGCTCCGGTCTTTTGCTAATAAAAGCCTTGGTTTGGATCAACAAGTCTTTGGTTCTTTCGACGAGCTCTACAATTTTATTAGCAAAAAGAATTTTTTTTGAAAGGGATGGAGCGTTTAACTCGGCCAGAAACACTTGACACTACAGCCGCTGCTGCCGCCGCCACAGCCACCCCCGGGGCCGACGCTACCGCCGCTGCTGCCGCCGCCACGGACACCCCCGGGGCCGACGCTACCGCCGCTGCTGCCGCCGCCACAGCCACCCCCGGGGCCGACGCTACCGCCGCTGCTGCCGCCGCCACAGCCACCCCCGGGGCCGACGCTATCGCCGCTGCTGCCGCCACAGACACCCCCGGGGCCGACGCTACCGCCGCCGCAGCCACCCCCGCGGCCAACCAGGTGCTCACCCTAGCGTCCATCGCTGACGACCGCCAGGGCCCGACCACCGATCACGAGCAACTACAAACCCCACTACTTACCATTCACCTGCCACAACAGCACTTCCGGGAGGTTCTCCAACCTTCTCCTCGAGCGTTGACTACGTCATCCCGTTGCGTGACGTCATCCCGTTGTGTGACGTCATCCCGTTGCGTGACGTCATCGCGCAAAACTCGCCTGTCAACTGCTTCAATAACATTAAACCAGCAATGCTCTCATCCCCTCACCAGAGCAATGGAACTGATTAAAGTGCATGGACACTACACCAATTGCTTATTTGACTCTGGGTCAACTGACAGTTTTATCCAGCCAGATCTGGCCCTCCGTTGGGGACTTGACATTATCCCCACTACCCAGAGGATCTCATTAGCGACGAGGTCGCACTCGACTGGGATAAAGGGGTATTGCATCGCCACGCTAGAAGTACAGGGCGTGACGGTCACCCACTTTAAATTATTCGTCCTTCCCCAATTGTGCGCCCCAGTGTTGCTGGGATTAGACTTCCAGTGTCAGTTCCAAACGGTGTCCCTACACTTTGGGGGACCCCACGCCCCCCTCTCGGTCTGCCATCGCCCCACTCCCGAAGCACCCGAGCAACCCGCCCCCGTGCCCCGGGGCCAATCCTGCGGCCTTTCCACACTCCGGATTGCCCCGCCAGCACTCTTCGCAAACCTCACCCCTGGCTGGAAGCCTGTGGCCACCAAAAGGCGGCAATATAGTTACGAAAACAGGCAATTCATTAGGAGTGAGGTGCGTAGATTGCTGGATGAGGGCATCATCGAACCCAGTTCAAGCCCCTGGAGAGCCCAGGTGGTGGTTGTCAAGAATGGGGAAAAACTACGGATGGTGGTCGACTATAGCCAGACCATTAACCGCTTCACACTCCTGGATGCGTACCCCCTGCCACGCATCACGGATGTGGTGAACCAGATCGCCCAGTACCGCATTTTCTCCACTATTGACCTACGTTCGGCCTACCACCAGCTCCCGATCCGCTGCGAGGACCGACCATTCACGGCCTTTGAAGCGAATGGGCGGCTATATCAATTTCTCAGGGTACCATTCGGGGTCACAAATGGTGTCGCGGTCTTCCAGCGGGAAATGGACAGGATGGTGGACCAGAACGGGCTAACCGCTACCTTCCCGTATCTGGACAATATCACCATCTGTGGCCACGACATGCAGGACCATGACGCCAACCTAGACAAATTTCTTCAAACTGCCCGTCAGCTAAACCTGACTTACAATTTGGACAAGTGTGTTTTCCGGACCACACGACTCGCTATTCTAGGTTGTGTGGTGGAAAACGGGATAGTCATGCCAGATCCTGACCGCATGCGTCCCTTAATGGACTTACCCCCCCCACATACCCAGAAAGCTCTCAAACGCTGCCTGGGCCTTTTCTCTTATTACGCCCAATGGGTTCCAAACTACGCCGACAAGGCACGTCCTCTTATCAAGACCACCTCTTTTCCCCTCTCGACCGAAGCCACAGCGGCTTTCGATCGAATCAAATCTGACATCGCTGCTGCGACGCTGCACGCGATCGATGAGTCTGTCCCGTTTCAAGTCGAGAGCGATGCATCCGACTTCGCCCTGGCAGCCACCTTGAACCAGGCCGGTCGGCCTGTAGCCTTCTTCTCCAGAACCCTCCAGGGTCCGGAGAGTAGACACTCCTCGATCGAGAAGGAGGCCCAGGCCATAGTTGAAGCGGTACGTCGTTGGAGACATTACCTCGCTGGGAGGCGCTTTACACTGTTGACTGATCAACGCGCGGTCTCCTTCATGTTCAGCAACACCCAGCGTGGTAAGATAAAAAACGACAAAATCGCCAGATGGAGAATCGAACTCTCCACCTTTAACTATGACATCCTGTACCGGCCTGGTAAGCTCAACGACCCGCCTGACGCGCTCTCCAGGGGGACGTGCGCCAGCATACAGATGGACAGACTACGGAAACTCCATGAGGCGCTCTGTCATCCAGGGGTCACTAGGTTTGCTCACTTTGTCAAGGCGCGCAACTTACCCTACACAGTTGAGGAGATCCGCTCCATGACCCGAGCCTGTTCGGTGTGCGCCG